>NW_006399826.1:12585723-12624533 GCF_000299155.1 Elephantulus edwardii | reverse complement strand
GGTCAATTATGAATCAACAGTACACAACAGCAAGTTTTATATATTATTTCATTATGTATTAAAATGCTATTGGAGTCAAGGATTCTGAAGCTTCATCTGACATACTTTGGGCATGTTGCAAGGAGGGACTGATCCTTGGAGAGGGATATCATATTTGGGAGCGTGGAGGGATGGTGCAGAAGATCAAGGCCCTCAATGAGATGGATCGATTCTGTGAGTGGAGTGGTGGGATTGAGTGTGTTTGAGATGGCGAGGTCAGTACAGGATAGAACAGTGTTTAGGGCTCTTGTACATAGGGTCACTATGAGTCACAAGCAACTTGATGGCACCATAACAACAACAACAACAACATTAAAATGCTATAGATATATAAACCCATTGGAGGGTCAACCATTGATCTGTTCTGACTCAATGGCAAACAACAACAACAATACATCAGTTATTAAAATAGAGAAATATATATTGTATTATTATATATTATTTTGTTATGTTCTTCTGAGTAGAAATATTGCTAATTAACACACACACACACACACACACACACACACACACATACATAGTATGTTGTTCTTCTGTACCTCAAGTTGGAATGGAGCCAGAGCTGGCCCTCAGGTGGATTTTTCAGAGGGACTTAATCCCCCTGGTGGATATTGTCCATCCTTCTCTCACAGAGCAGCTGGGGGCTTTGAACCCCATGGCTTTGGGATTGCAGTGCAACTTCTTGGCACTAGGTCACTAGAGATAAAATATGTAAATATATAATTACATTGGGAAAGTCTGCTTTCAGAGACTTCTCCAGAGTGCTGAAGAACAATGATGTCTGTAGGGAGACTAAGGTGTGCCTGATCCAGGCCATAGTCTTTTCAATTACTTGCTATGCATCAGAGAGCTGGGCAATGACTAGGGATGATAAATGGAGAGTTGATGCCTTTGAGCTATAGCACTGAAGAGTATTGCATATACCATAGACTGCTAGAAGAATAGATTTGTCCTAGAAATGGGGAGACCTGGCTTATTCTTGGAGGCAAGGATTCTGAAGCTTTGTCTGACATGCTCTGGGCATGTTGCAAGGAGTGACCAGCCCTTGGAGAGGGATGTTGTGCTTAGGAGGGTAGAGGGACAATGCAAGAGAGGAAGACCCTTGGATGAGGTAGATTGATTTGGTGACTGGAGTAATGGGGGTAGGTGTGTCAGAGATAAAGAGGTTGGCACAGAATAGAGCAGGGTTCAGAGCTGTTGTATTATGAGTCACTGTGAGTCACAAGGAACTTGACAGGCACATAAGAACAAGGTGAGTCATACTTGACTCAAAGGCATCTAACAAGAACATAGTAATGATGTAGTTAGATATAAGAACTGTGACACTAAACTATGTAAAGACCATGGGTGGTGCAAAATGTAAATATGCGTGTGGGAAGCCAAATTTTATATCAAATATTATATGATAAACCATATGCTTACTCAAGAATTAAAGGAATCACAAATCATAAGTTGGAATTTCTCTTGGGACAGATCACATGGAATGAACTGCTTCCTGCAGACAAAAGGAAGCTAGGATCGCCTTGTAGAGGGAGAGTTAATAAGGTGTAAAAGACTTCTTTCCTGAGCTAAGCATTAGGTTTACAATACAGAAAATCTCGGCTTCATTTACAAGAGAATTCTTTTATGATTTTCTTTTCTTGATTCTCAATAAATAAGCAGAGAGGCATGGGTTGTGGCACTTCAGTTGTTGGAACTTCTGGATCCCTGTTTTTATGCTCTGTTTACTTATATATTCTTGGTGTTTTGTCTCATTACTATTAACATACTTCACCATTGGTCTATAACATATGCGCATCTGATAACTCAGTGGTAACTTTGAAAACTATCCTATTGATCTAAGAGTAAACCACTGAAAAATCAATGGTCACAGTTCCACTCTGATATGTACTGTATTGCCATTGGTTAGAGTCAACTTGACACATTTGGGATTTATTCCAGATTTCTGTACTGTGTCATTGATTCAACACTGATCTGTCAGCCGGTCTTCAGAAGCAATAAGTTGCAAGGAAGGAGCATCTTTCTCCTGTGGAGCAACTTGTGGATTTTGAACTGTGTACCTTTGGGTTGGAAGCACAACTCTTTACTGACTTGGCCTCCAGAATTCCGCAGAGCAATGCTAGTTACAAAAATGGTGGTGGTGGTGGTGGTGGGGGAATGGTTGACATTAACTGGAAACAAATTTGAGCTATGTTTGGATCTACATAAAGTGATAATCTCTCCCCTCCCCCTTATTTTGTCATTTGTTTGTGACACTTTTTTGGGGGGGAAACGATCTCTAGTTTCTAAGTTTGGTCAAAGAAGATAGATATAGATAGACTCTACAAATCTGAAGTACTGATATTAGTTGAACATGATTATGAGATGAAGAGTTTAGGTAGAGTGAAGGTATTTTGAGTTTGTCTTTGAGGAAGAAAGATATTTCAACCAAAAGAGAGCAAGAGGAAAAAAAGAAAGTTTCCGAGGGCCAGAACATAGTAAAGGATTCTATAGCATCAGTTTTCTAGATTTAATTTTATTTTAGATCCATAAGGGAAATAAAATACAATCCTGAATCATTCATATATTTTACCTGGAAAATCCCACCAGGTCTAATATAAAATGAATAGTTTAGGAAGAATGTTAAGTAGAAACACCATCCTAATATAAGAATTTTCAGGGAAGAAGCTAAACAAATTTGACTTTATGTGCAACACTGAATAAATGGAAATCCAAACTTTTTGTAAACATTCATTAAAATCACAATAACAATTATTTTAAAACACTAAAGACTATAATGTTGTTGTTATGTGCTGTCGAGTCGTTTGCGACTCATAGCGACCCTATGTACAACAGCCCTAAACCCTGGTCTATCCTGTGCCAATCGCGCTGCCTCTGACACACCCATCCCGATTACCTCAATCACTGAATCAATCCACCTCATAGAGGGTCTTCCCCTCCTGCGCCGTCCCTCCACCCTCCCAAGCTATAGTATAAATAAAAACTATAATAGAAGAATGAAAAACAAATTCAAGGATATTTCATCTCCCAAGCTATAATATAAATAAAAACTATAATATAAGAACGAAAAACAAATTCAAGGATATTTCACCACCATCAAGTCAATTTTGACACATAGTGACTTTCTAGGCCATGTATGTCGCAGAGAAAGTGCAAGCAGCGTATTCCGTGGAGGGAAGTATAATGAAGCTTTGTCTTGCATTCTTTGGACATGCTATTAGGAGAAGCCAATTATTTGAAGGGACTTCATGCTTGGAAAGGTGGATGGTCAGCGTAATAGGGAACACCCTCAACAAGATGGATTGGCACAGTGACTGTCACAACTCTCTCGAGCATGTCGTAAATGGAGAGCGCAGCGCCGGATAAGACAGGGTTCCGATTTGTTGCCCATATGCTTAGTCAACACACATAAAAACAATGGATATTTAAGGAACAAATCACCCTCTCTTTATTCTCTGGAGCTACTGGTGGATTTGCCCTTCAATCTTTCAGTTATCAGCCACTGTGTAATTGCTGTGCCACCAGCGCTTCTGAAAATACAGACAGGATAATAAGGTAGGAGATAGAAAAAGAGAAACATTTTTTAGTTTTAATTAGATATAAGAAAATGAAACCAAAGTTATATTCCACCGCTGAAATACGTTCAGGATGTTGTGAGTTTACATGGCCAGTTGCACAACCTCATTTTTTAGGAAAAGAGCTGGAAATGACCTGTAGCAGGATGTCATTTGACTATGGGAATTCAAACGAAGTGAGACCAGCAACAGAAGACACACAGACAAATCTAAGAATTAAAAGAGCAAAGGGGAAGGAAGAAAGGGAAAAGAAAGAGAAGGAAATATGAGTTGAATGTTCACTGCTGTAAAACGTCAGACTGCAGGCTGACTTCTTGTAGCAATGATGCATTGTCAGTTACCTGTTAGTCGGTTCTCTAGATGGCTGCTTTATTTTCCAAATCCAATAATGAAGTGTAAAAGCCTTCAACACCTAGAAATAAAAGTCTCTTTGCTTTCCCAGGAATCACTTCAATTGGCAAATAACTGTTACTGCATCATTACCATTTAATGTATCGGGCAGTTTCAATGGTACCTGGAAGATAATAAAGAGGTGTCAGTATTATTCATATCTTTTAATTGCTCCTATTAGCATTTCTTTTGTTATCCTGTGGGCAAAATTGTAACACTTGGCTAGGCATATAGTGGATAAAGAAGACATAACAGTCTAGACTAAAATACTCTCCTAAGTACCCATTACATTGGATAGCTATGAGCAACAATATAACTTTGCAATAAAACCTATTTACTGGTAAAAATTAAAATTGCTTTTAACAGCTTTATAACACGCTAACAATTAAAGTACTTATATCAAGCTGCAGCTGCTATTGTGGTACTGCAGGATAAGAAATAAAGTAAAAGGGATCTAAAAATAAACAAAGTAAAAGGCAACAAAACCTCAAAAAATATAAATGCCAAGAGCAAATATATAAGTCTCTGAAATCAGAGAACCTGGGCTCTAACATTGTCTCTTTTACTCCAAAGAAAAAGGCAAGTCATAGATTTGTGGAATTGTCTTACATGCACTTCCAAATAGTTAAGTTATAATGAAAGTATTGCATCACTCTTTTCTAGATTTCAGACTGTAGTTGGAATGTTCTGCTTTTGAGTGTGAGAAATATCTCTTCCTTTTAATGTAATTTACTGTTGTTGTTGTTAATGTGCCATCAAGTCAACTATGACTCATAGCGACCTTATGCACAATAGCTCTGAACCCTGCTCTATCCTGAGCCAACCTCACTGTTTCTGACACATTTAATCTAGTTATTACCTCAGTTATTGTTTCAATCCATCTCATCTGAGTTCTTTCTTTCTCTTCTGTTCTGTCCTTCTACTATTTCAAGTATTACATCTTTCTCCAAAGATTGGTCCCTCCTGGCTACATGCCCAAAGTATGTGAGAAGAGTCTCAAAATCCTTGCCTCCAAGGAACAGCTTAATTCCACCCTTGTCAGGATAGATTTCTTAGTTGTCTTGGCAGTCCGTGGTTTGTTTACTTCTCCAACACCACAGCTCAAATGCATCAATTCTTCTTCTGTCATCCTGGGGTATAGTCCAGCTCTTTGATGTATAGCAAGTAACTGCAAAGACCATGGTGTGCCTATATCAAGTGCACCTTAGTCTCTAGACTGACATTGTGAACTCTGAAGAGGTCTCTGACAGGAGATTTTCCTAATGTAATTAATCTTTTTATTTCCTGACTACTGGTGCAAACAGTGTTGATTGTGTACCTGAGTAAGCTAAAATTCTTAACAATCTCAATCTCTTCTCCATCTATCATGGTGCTGCCAATTGGCCCTGTGGTGAGAATCTTTGTTTTCTTGATGTTCAGCTTTAATCCATAGTACAAACTACAGTTCTTGACCCTTTTCAGCAAGTGACTTAACCTACCTGTCAACAATTAAATACCAATATATTGTTGTTGTTGTTATGTGCCGTCGAGTCGCTTGCAACTCATAGCGACCCTATGTACAACAGCCCTAAACTCTGCTCTGCCCTGTGCCAATCACACCGTCTCCGACACACCCATCCTGATTACCCCAACCACTGAATCAATCCACCTCATAGGGGGCCTTCCCCTTCTGCACTGTCCCTCCACCCTCCCAAAAATGATGTCCCTCTCCAAGGACCTGTCCCTCCTTGCAACATGTCCAAAGTATGTCAGACGAAGTCTTAGAGTCCTTGCCTCCAAGGAGCAGCCCGGTTTGACCCTTTCCAGGATGAATCTGTTTGTTTTCGTAGCAGTCCATGGTACCCTCAATACTCTTCTCCAGCACCACAGCTCAAAGACATCAATTCTCCTTCTATCCTCCTTATTCATTGTCCAAATCTCTGATGCATAACAAATGATAGCAAAGACCACAGCCTATATCAGGCACACCTTAGTCTCCAAAGAGACACCATTGCTCTTCAGCACTTTGGAGAGGTCCCTAACAGCACACTTTCCCATGGCAATACGTCTTCTAATTTCCTGGCTGCTGGTGCCAAGAGTGTTGACTGTGGAGCCAAGCAAACTGATGTTGTGAACAATCTCAATCTCACCACCATCCATCCTGATGCTGCCAATTGGCCCAGTGGTGAGAATCTTTGTCTTCTTGACATTGAGCCTCAATCCATATTGGAAGCTGCAGTCCTTGACCCTCTGCAGCAAGTGCTTCAGGTTCTCAGTTTCAGCAAGCAGGGTTGTGTCATCTGCATAACGCAGATTGTTGATAGATATTCCACCAATCTTGACCCCACATTTCTCCTCATAGAGCCCAGCCTCCCGGATAATCTGTTCTGCATACAGGTTGAAAAGGTATGGAGATAGGATGCATCCCTGGCATACGCTCTGCCCAATTTTGAACCATGTAGTGTTCCCTTGCTCTGTTCTGATGACTGCCTCCTGGTCCAAGTATAGGTTTTGCATTAGAACGATCAAGTGTTCTGGGACCCATTCTTCTCAGAGTCAGCCACAGTTTGTTATGATCCACACAGTCAAATGCCTTTGCATAGTCAATGAAACACAGACAGACATTCCTCTGATATTTTCTGCTTTCAGCTAAGATCCATCTAATATCAGCTATTAAGAGGCTCCATAAAGTTGGAATTTTCATCACTCTCAAAATTTTTATCTGACTATATACTTGCATATTGATTTTTTAAAAGAATATTATTTTCTCATAACTCATTAAAAATTTGAAAATTACTTCTATTTTATGCCCAGGATTGTGTAAAATCCTGTAAGGAAAAAGAAGGCAAGATATAGATGGACAGCACATACTAGTTAAGCCACATGAGATCCAGTTTAGTCTACCATCTACTCTTTCAACATTAGTACATATGAAGCGGCATTTAAGAACTCAAACAGTACACTGCATTAGGAAAACATACTACCAAAGAGGTCTTTAAGTATTAAACAGCAATGATATCACTTTAAAGACCAAGGTTTACCTGATTTATGACATTTTCAATTGTTTCATATGCTTGTAAATGTTTGACAAAAGAATAAGGTTTGGAAAAGAACACACCACTTTGAATTGTGCTTTGGTGAGGAATATTTAATGTGCTATGAATTATTTAAAAAAATAGTCTTCGGAAAAGTAAGGTAATAAAAGATGGTGAAGCATCTTATGTACTTTGGTCATGTTATCAGAAGTGTAAGTCCTTCAGAAAAGACATCATTCTTAAAAAAGTAGAAGTCCGTTGAAAGATAGTAAGAGCCTAACCAAGATGGACTGGCAATACTGGGTTAAGTACAGCACTGATTGTAAGAACGGCACAGGATCAGGTGTGGTTTCATTCAGTTGTTCATAGCATCACTATGAATCAATGTTAACTTGATGTCATCTAACAATAACATTTGAATAACCGAGAGAAGAAAGACCAATACAAAATCAACTCTAGAACTACAACTATTATCTGATCCTTCACTCCACAGCCATTTATTAGTTTATCATGTATATTCCAAGCATCTGTTATGTGCTAATATTCTTGTAAAATGAAAAGGTAAACAAGGAAGACCTCTGGACATTGTTGCCTAATTAAGAAGGCACGAATAAATACTTTTCTGGTATTCTTTTAGTCAGATCCATCAGTAATGAAATAAAATCATGTAATCAAACCACATCCTCTTTTGAACTTGGCTTGAATTTCTGAATGATTCCTGTTAATTCACTGATCTATTTTTTATCTTCAATAAGATTTTACTTGAGTGTAGTATTATTAACAATATTGAACTATAATCTCTGCCTTCTGTTGGACCATCTTTCTTTGGAATGGGTACACATATGAATCTCTACCAATCAATTTGTCAGAAACTTGTCTTCCAAATTTCTTGATATGTATGAATGAACAAATCCAGGGCTGTACTGATCTGTTGAAACTGATATTTTTCAATTCTTGGACTTTGATTTTGGCAAATTTCTTCTGTCTAGCCCATCAATACTACAGGTTCTTGACCAAGACTGTATTAAGGAAAAGTTGATCAATCTTTTTAGGAACAGTTATTTTATATTTTCATTTCTTGATACTTTATGTGACATTCAACATTTTTCTTATAGAAATCTTTACTATTATAATCCAATAATAGATATTTTTTTCCTTCAGTTCTTTCAGCTTGAGAAATGTCAAGTGTGTCCCTTCTTTTGGGAGGCATATTTTATCATGTAATCTCCATTATGATTTTTATCAAGATATCTATTTTCAAACCATTCATCTTTCTTTAATTTCTATGCTTATCTTCATTCTAACTATCAGTAATTACAAATTCATCTTGATTGCATGTTTGACCTGTTTCAGATTGTTGATTTTATAAATCTTAGTTTCTTAATCTTTTTACTTTTATTGTTAATGTATGAATTATACTAATATTTTCTTTAGCATGTCTTTCTTCTACGCATGAAGGCCTTATCTTACCACTGACAATATTGACGTTTACAATCGATTTTTAAATGTTGCTCTTGACTATGAAAATAAAGTCCTTTCTCTTTAGTTTTTCATTCTTGGAAGAGCAGACTATATGATTATTTGACTGAAAATCTCCCAGACTAGTCAACTTACTGATGCCCAGGATAGGTGTTTTCATGTGCCTCAGTACTTGACGAACAATATCAAGTCAAAGCAAGATTCTATGTACGTCTGATGTTCCTGGGTTCCTATTATCTTTAACTTTTGGTTTATAAAATTATTTTTACAACTTTAATAAAGAGATTCTTGATTATTGAAATATGTTTAAATATGTTTGTAAAACACATTTAGAGATATAGTGGCCTAGTCTATAGGGAGTTGAGTATTAATATTTGAATCTGCCGCTGGTGCCTCCAGTGCAATTTACCACTCAGAAATACACAAGAGGGTCAGCTATGAATTGGTTGTGATGTAACAGCAATGAGGGAGTTTCAGATATTTGTAAAAACATTTTTATATTTTCCTCAGCACATCTGAGCTACTGGTAAGTATCTTAAATCTGCATCTTAGCCAGAAATGAATGCCCATATCCAACCTACTCTGCCACTCTACCATGCTTACTTTTACTTTATTGCTCTTTAAACCATTTGATATTAACTTTTTTGCTCATATTTTTCCTATCTATATACACTAACATGTAAATCCATAAGAATTTTTTGTTTTACTACTACTTAGATTTTCACTACTGTATTCTAATTATGTCTCCAGTTTGGAGGCTCATGTGTGAAGAGGGTGGATTCGGGAAGGTGGGCTCTCTTGTTTTGGTGAGGGTAGGATGTGGATTGTTTGTGTTTCTTTTGTTCATAACTGTGTGTGAACTGATTGGATTTGCTGGGCTATGAGTCATGGGCTGGAAGCCTCTAAACAAGAATCAACCAGGACCTGGTGGGCCACAGTGTATTTTAAAGGTTGGTGTTGTGTTTGGGATGAACATCCTCATCCCAACAGTGTTGTGGTACAGCACTGTTCTGTCAATTTACTTTACTGAAGTAACTTGGAATTTCTATGCTACACAGTGACTAGTGTGTCAAATGTCATAATGGTTACCCATCGTGGACAGTGTTGAATGGAGCTCCCAGATTGAGACAGGCTTGAAAACAAGAGTAGCATTTACCACCTAAACAACCTGCCTCTGGAAATTCTATGACTGTAGAGAAATAATGATAGTTATAGAACAGGATTCAGGTGTTTTGTTTATAGGGTCGCTATGAGTCGTACTCACCTTGATGGCACTTTACAACAACTACAACAACAACATTCTAAGTATGTAGAAAAAATACTCTGCCTATGAGATCTTAATAAATATTTATTGAATGAAATAATGATGAATTTCACCTCAGCTCCAGACTCCATTCTCCCTCATCTTATTAGAAACTGTCTAACTTCTTGTCTTATGAAAACTTCTCCCAAGGTTATAACCTTGACCTGAGAAGTCATTGGTTTTGAATCTCATTGAGGCTACGATTCCAAAATTTACATTTAATATTAAGAATATCAAAGTTATCTGGATCTGCGGTGCAAGTAAATGTAGTATTCTATTGCTCTTACACAGCCTATTTGCATATTGAATGGCAAAACTTCATTAAAATACAGCAGTACTTAATTAGAGCATGCAGCACTTGTATATTCATGATCTTGTGCCTGAAACCATCCATTATAATAGATTCTAAAATCCCTTTCACTCTTAAATATTATACATTTAGAATATTAACACATGCTACAGGTGATGACATAATTTTTTCTCAGGTATATTCTCTTGCCTTTGTTTCTATCCTTGGCTACTTTCTAGTATCATACTTCTAAGAAACTTGACACCAAATGTATACTTTGACTGTGGGTCACACATATTTGTGCCACACTGCCAATGATAATAGTACAGGTTCGTTTTATGAAGTTAGTTGACATCTATTGAAAAAGGAAAAGTATTTAGTCACTTTCCTGAGAAGGGTAGTTGTAAATGTATGTTTTTATTTTTATGTGATAAAGTATTTGTTGGGTGTCTGTACAGAGACCCTTGCATACATTTATGAAAAGCCTCAAATTTTAGAAGAAATGACAACATAACTCATTAAAATTCACCTCAATTTATTCAACCATTTACATATTCAATAAATAAAAATATTCATCTCATTGTGAATCCAGCCAGTCTTGGTTAACGACAACACCAGAATTTATTGTTTTAAGCATTTGACCAGCCTCATTTGCTATAAACAAAGTGTTTTCTTTCAAAGTTTGACTTTAAAAATATATCTTTATCTGAATGTTTTAATATCTTCTTTGAAAAATTGGAACTCTTAAAACTATAAATTCCTATCTCTAATCGATCACATACAGACTTATTTTCTGCTCATTTTCTTCTATAAATTTTACTACTGGTGTTCATATTATAATCTTTACACTAGCTTAGCTCTTTTAAAACATTGTTCTAGATGAACCTGAGTCCAATGTTTTATTAATGAGCCCCAAGAGAAAAGCTCTTTCAAAATCTAACTAGATAAGAGAATGCTATTGGCTATGTACCTGTGGCATTATCTTAAATAACATCAGTAATCTTTACAAAGCAAAAGAGGCCAGTCTTTCATTGTTAAGTCTTAGTCCTGGGTTTCAGAACCATCAAAGCCTGAAGGCAATGCCTCAGGCATTTACACTTCTAGTCATTAACATAAAAGTGAGGAGAACATTACTGGCTGTTATTATCACACATTGAATGCACTTTTATATCTATGGAAGAAAAAAAAAAGAGGAGAGAGTATATATTAACGGTCTTGCTTCAATTCTTATTGGTTTTCTTTTTCTGTCTGTGCTGATAATTAGAGTTTTTAGAAAAGAAAATACCCATAGATTCTTATCGGGTACATGCAGAGTATTAGAAATGAATGCATGCTTCTTTCTGCCATTTTCAAGAAGATAAGTTATTATTGAATTGTTATGCTTTTCCCAGAGGCAATCTCAAAAAAGAACTTTATTGTCATGATCTTTTCAAGCATTTTTCAAAAACTTAGTCTTACTATCTGAATATTTTTAGGATAAACCATGTGGAATCGTAAGATTATTGTGGCATTTTTTGTTTGATCGTTTGTTTGTTTCTTTTATATTTTAACCAGAAAGCCTTTATATGAGTTAAGGGCTCAAAACAAATAATAAATTTGAAAGTATTTATGGCTCTATTATATACAATAGTATTGATATTTTCCTCATGTTTAAGAAGAATAGAAAATTGCCAGAAATTGCCTGGTTCACCACCCACGTGACTTCTTCATCTAAGAGAATTCCTCTTGAACTTCACTATAATATTGGAGCTACAGCTCCAAGATTTCAGCCAGAATTTGACCCAGATCTCTAAGTAGGAGACTTAAACAGTTATGTAGATTTCCTTACACATCTATGGCTTTGTAGAGACATGCACAGACTCAGACCTAACTTAGTATCAAGTTGGCTAACTGTAGAAGAAAGAACAAGTCTTTCCCTACAAAGAGTTTATATAAATGCTTAGAAGGGCTAGAGAGTCTAATCTGGTGGTTTAAAAACAGCAAATGAATAGAATTCCAAAATCTCTGTAGATGTTCATTGAAATGAAAAATAAACAACCTAAATTTAAAAAAAAAGTAAAACAAAAACAAAACAAAAAAACAAAAACACAGCAAACGGTATATTCACACACTGGAATGCTACTCTGCATTGAAAAACAAGGAACTCATGCAATATTATTCAAAATGGGTGACCCTGGAGGACATTATGCTGAGTGAAATATCTCAGTCACAAAATGACAAATACTGTATGGTGCCACTGTAGTAGAATGAGGCTGACATCAAGGTGGGGGTAAGACTGAGAAAAACTGGATAAATTATGTATACTGCATTGAAGCTGATGAGGGAGAGAACAGTTTAAAAGGAATATATTTTAGGGCATTATGATTATCATAAGAGTTTGGAATGAGGGTTGTAGAGTGGAGTATACTTGGTGTGGGGGTAGGGTGTTTTGGGGGGATTGTATACCAATGAAGGAGTTTTTCTTTTGCTTTTCAAGAAGAAGAGTGAACTGGGAAGGAGGGGCAGGGAGAAAAGTGCAACAATGAATGAATGGAAATCCAAAATCTCTGTAAATGTTCATTGAAATTAATAAAAAAAAATGTAAAAAACAAAAACAAAACAAAACAAAAACCCAGCAAATGATTCAATAGCTCTGAGACATAATCTGGGAAAGAGACAGATAGTAATAGATAGAACTGAATAGGTAGGGCAGGATAAAGAGTTCTAAACACAATGTAAAGAAGTCTAAATTGTATTTTCTGAGAGCAGAGTAGATTCCCTTGAAAATGTTTTATAATTACTCATGGCTAGCATTTGTATTCTATCTATGCAGCTATGGTGATGTAACCTGTAGCAAGCAGCACTGCTAACACAAAGACCAGGTAGTTCTGGTGGTTCGAATCTACTTGTAGTTCTCTGTAACAAAGATGGGTGTTCTCTTTCAGACTTGAGGACAATAAGAAATGAGATAAAAGAGTTTGTCTTTCTGGATGTTTTAATGTAATAGAGATGATGCTGTTATCTCATAGTTCTTATTAAAACAAAATGCCCTTATTGATAATCTAATGAGGGATCTCTTATAAATGCAGGCTGTACACATAATTTAGATTAACTACATCTGTGGAAAGAATCACTGGAGAAGCTCAATATCAGCTTGAAAAGTAGGCCACACACACAATGACAAAAGACTTTTGAGAGGATTTTAAAAATAGTAACAAACTAGTTCCTATGATTTTCTTTAGGGTATTTTATGGGACAGTTATTGTTTTTCACACTGGATCTTTCCATTTATTTACTCACCCCTCCCTCCTATCATCAAATTGTGTGACCCTATGATTAACCATTCCTCCAGTCCTTCACTCTCCCTCTAATCCTTAGCCCTCAACATCGCGCCCCTTGAATCTGCATACACGTTCTCCAATAATGGTCTTATACAGTATTTTTCCGTATGACCTAGCTATTCCGCTTCTTGGAATATACCCTGAGAAAATGAGAACTGAGGCACAAACAGAAATTTTTACACAAATGATCATAGCAACGTCACTCACTATCACAAGAACATGGAAACAGCCCAAATATCCAACCACAATCTAATGGATTGAGAGATTCCAGTTCATTCACATGATGGAATACTATGCAGTACATAGGAACAATGATTTTGTAAATCACTACCTAACTTGGGAGGGACTGGGGAGCATCATGCTAAGTTCATATAATTTTGATCTATTTGAGTGGAGTTGTTGAAGAGGTAAATTTTGTGGGTCTCTGAAGGGCTAGTGGTTGTTGACGGTGGACCATAGCAGGCCTCTAAAACAAGGTAAGATGTTGTTGTTGTTGTTGTTGTTGTTGTTAAGTGCCATCGAGTCACAGGCAACTCACAGCGACCCTATGAAGGAGAGTCTTCAACGCGTGGGTGTCTTTCATCCTCTCTCCAGGTTCATAGGGTTTCCAGAGGCAAGCTATTTCGGAAGTGGATGCCACTCCTCCTTCCAAGTTTGTTTTAATCAGGGAGCTCCACCCTCACTCTCTGTCCCCATTGGGTAACCAACCATTAACACATTTGACACATCAGTTTCACAGTGTTCAGGTAAGTGCCATCAAGGAGAATATGAATTATAGTGATCCTATGAACAACAGATCTGAACCAGGACTATCCTGTGCCATCCTCACGATCTCTGACACACTCAAGCCCGTTATTCTAGTTACTGTGCCTATCCACCTAGTTGAGGTTCTTCCTCTCTCTCCTTCACCATATTCCCACCTTTCCAAGCATGATGCCCTTCTCCATGGAATAGCCTTTCCTAGCAATATGCCTAAAGTATGTGAGATGAAGCTTCACCATCTTTGCCTCCAAGGAGCAATCTAAGTGTGCATTTTCCAAGGCATATCTAGGGTTTTTTATAATCCATGGTATATTCAGTATTCTTCTATGATACCACACCTTAAAGACATACATTTTTCTTTTGTCATTCATTGTCCAGTTTCTTGGCAGCATAGCATATGATTGAAAAGATAATGATATGAATCAAATGTACCATAGTCCTCAAACTAATTTAATAATTTGGAGTGGTGCAAGGCTACAGACTTTCATAAAGCAATACACCTCTTAATCTCTTGACTTCTAGTACTGAGTGTATCAGTTGTGGATCCAAGTAAGATGACATCATTGACAATTTCAATCTTTTCTCCATCTTCATGATGTTGCCTCCCAATACAGTGGCAAGGATTTTTATTTTCTTGACATTGAGACACAAGCCATATGGAAAGCTTCAGTCTTTGATTTTCTGCAGCAAGTACTTCAAGTCCTCCTCACTTTCAGCAAGAAAGGCTTTGTCATCTCCATACCAAAGGTTATTGAATCTTCCTCCAATCCTGATGCCACATTAGTCTTTATAGAGTCCAGCTTCTTCATTTTCTCAGTATACAAATTGAATAATTATGGTAAAAGGATACAAACCTGATGCACATCCTTCTTAATTTTAAAGCATATAGTGTTTTGTTGCTCTGTTCACACAACAGCTTTTGGGTCTAGGTTTAGGTTTCACATGAGCACAGGTAAGTGTTCTGGGATTCTCATTCTTCTCAAAATTAGCCATAGTTTGTTATGATGCACATAGTCAAACAGCTTTGCATAGCAAACAAAGCACAAATAGACATTTTCTGGTATTCTTTGCTTTTAGCCAAAATTTACTTGACATCAGCAATAACAGACATGGTGCCAAAATCTCTTCTAAATCCAGCGTGAACTTCTGGCAGGTCCCTGGCTATGTACAGTTCTAGCCATTTTTTTGAATGATCTTAAGGAATATTTTGTTTGCTTTATTTTGTGGCTTCTTAGAAAATCAAAGAACATTTTTCCAAATGAAAGCATCATTGATAAATGTGTTGTCTGTTAGTGAGGCCACAGTGTGTTGGAGAACTTTGATGGGATGAAAAGGAACAAAGTAAGACAAATCAGCCAGGGCCTAACTAGGATTGCAAAATATATTAAGAGTCAAATTTAACATCACATTCACTGGGATGACAAAGAAGAGAGATACTAAGCAAAACACAATACAACAATGGAATTTAACAACAGAATCAATTAATGATTCAGCTCAGTGAAGAATCTCTATGTTATATTACATAGTCTTCTTTAGGAAAAAAAATCACCTTTTAGAAGTGTCAGGAAAGAGAGAAGAAATAAACTGGACTACAAGGCAGATGAGAATTAGTAAAGGGTCACATTAAATCAGTTCAGTTCTATCAATTGCACAGTTTTAGTTACTATAGAATATTCTCTACTGATGCCACCCACAGGGAGTCACTGCGGCTGATGCCGTGTGCCAGGAGCAAAGTGTGCTGAGTGTGAACTGCACTGGGAGCAAAGTGCACTGGGGGCAATGCAGGAATTCGAGTGATGCACCTTGTGGGGGGGGTCACTGCTGTTTGACTGGATCAAACAGCTCCATCAGAAGGGAGCAAAACATCTGGAGCTCATCCTAGGCTTCCTAGCTTTCCAATCAGATCTCCACTCTCTGCCTTGTGTCTCTTCATGTCCACTCTGTTAACTTTCTGTAGCATGAAACATCTTAGGCTGGCCTAGCAGCAGCAGTTATCTAACAGAGAAGGCTGTTTTCACAAGCTTTTTCTCTACTGAACTGAAGCAGATCCTCCCTTGGGTCAGAAGGCAGAGAGAAATCCAGGCAGGATAGATGTGCCCCTTGTTTCTGGGGCAGTGACTTCAGATCAAGAATCAGACTATCATGTCAGGCATGAAAAACTCTACTATAGCTATGTAACATAGGAAGCAGGCTACCTTATCCCCTCCAAAGCCCAACGCAAGATGTCACCTCCAAAACCTATCCAAAATATCCAAAAATATCAATGGATTTCCTGAAGCCAGAAAGTCTGATGAAACTTTCTGACACAGAATTTAAAATAATAATGATTGAATATTTTCAATGAGTGAATGACAAATAATTACTGCAAGCAAAACCAGGAGGAGCTTAAAAAAATAAATCCAAAACAATGCAGATAGAACAAAGGCATTAGATGTTCTGGAAAAACAAGAAACCACAACCCAAAATATGAGATCCAATATTTCAAATACTGTCAACATTATGGAGGGACCCATGAACAGGGTTGAAGAGATGCAACACAGAACCAGTGAAATAGAAGGTAATATTGTTACCACTGATCTGCTAGAACAAAAAGCAGAATCAAAAAGGAAGGAAAAAGAAGAAAACATAAGAATAATGTGGTACACCATCTTTCTCAGCAGAAACTATGCAAGCAAAAAGACAGTGAAATGAAATAAAGTGAACACTCAAAGAACACAACTGTCAACCAAGAATATTGTCCCAGCAAAATTGTCCATCAAATATGAAGGAGAGATCAAGATATACCAAGAAAAACAGAACCTAATAAATTTTGTAAAAACAAGACCAGCACTGCAGGAAACACTGAAAGATGTCCTTCTTCCAGAGGTGCCACAGAAAGAAGGATGGACCAAAGAAACTAACAACACCACTAAAAAGAACTCAACAAAATTATAACAATAAAACCTTGCCTCTCAATAATCACACTGAATGTGAATGATTTCAATGCACCACTGAAGAAAAAAAGAGTAGTGGATTGGATAAAAAACCCAAAATCCATCAGTATGCTGTCTACAAAAGACACACCTGAAAAGTGAAGATAAAGAAAGACTAAAAATAAAAGGTGGGGGGAAAAAATATCAAGCAAATAGCAAGCAGAAAAAAGCAGGAATAGTGATATTAATCTATGATAAAATAAATTTTAACATAAAAACCATCACAAAGGACATGTAAGGTTACTACGTAATGCTTAAAGGGTCAATAGAACAAGAGGACATAACAATTATAAATATCTATCGACCAATTGATGGAGCTGCAAAACATATAAAACAAACTTTAACAAAACGGAAAAAAGGAAATAGACCACATCATTTTAGTAGTTGAAAACTCCAATACACCACTCACAAAAAAACATAGAACTACCAGAAAGAAACTAAAAAAAGATAAAGCACCACAACAAGATAAAGGTAAACAACACAATTAAAAAATGGGCACAGAATAATAACAGACACTACCAAAGAAGACACTCAGAGGATGAATAAACCCATGAAGAAATGTTCAAAATCCCTAGTTCTCAGAGAGATGCAAATCAAAACAACTATTAGATATCATCTCACCCCAGTAACAATAGCAAAATTTAACAAAGCAGCAAACCACAAATGTTGGCGAAGTTGTGGAGAAACTGGAACCCTTATTCACTGTTGATGGAAGTGTAAAATGATGCAACCACTATGGAAGGCAGTATGGTGCTTGATCAAAAAGTTGGAAATAAAAATACCATTTGACCCAGCAAATCCACTACTGAGACTATATCCTAAAGAAATCAGAACTTCCACCCAAACAGATATATGCACACCAATGTTTATTGCTGCTTTGTTCACAATAGCAAAGAGTTGGAAACAACCCAAGTGTCCATTACCAAACAAATGGCTAGAGAAGTTGTGGTATATTCACATAATGGAATATTATGCAGCACTGAAAAACAATGAACTCATGAAATATTATACAAATTGGGTGGCCCTGGAGGACATTATGCCTAGTGAAATATGTAAATCATAAGAGGAAAAATACTGCATAATGCCACTCTTATAAAACAGGGCTGATATGAGGGTTGACAGGAAAACTAAGAAAATAGAGGATAAAGAATGTACACAGCATTGAAGCAGACAAGAGAGATAACTGTATAAAGAAAATATATGATTAAATATAATTGACATGACAAGAGTCCAGAATGAGAGCTGCATAGTAAAGTGGACTGGGGAGGGGGGAAACTCTATGACAATGAAATAATTTTATTTTTTTTCCAAAGAGAAAAACAAACTGTGGGGGAGGAAGGGCAGGGACAAAAATGTGCAACAATGAATGAATGGAAATCCAAGTTCTCTATAAACTTTCATTAAAATATCAATTGACAAAATAGACTCAATTCTACTTCCATCATCAACACATGGCCCAAGATTCTTTGAAATGGTTTTTTAGAAGATATATGTTAATATTTTTTCAATCAATTATATGGCTTTAATGATATATAAAAGTGGCTAGTAATCTCTCAATGACGTAAATAATTAATGCATTTGTTGCTAACCAAAAGATTGACTGTTCAAGCCTTCACAGAGATAAAACCGTAGATACCTATTTCTGAAAAACTCAGCCACTAAAAATACTATAGAGTACAGTTCTACTCCAATATACCTCTAGTTCCCAGGAGATGGAATTGGCTTGACAAGTGAGAACTGTCTAAGTGGTCTGGTCCAAGATCGTTTCCCCTTGTTTAAGTGATTATCTAATTACACCTTGAACTATCTTGAACTAGTCATTAATTATGACACATTTAGCACTCAGTCCTGAATTTTAAAACCTAAAGGTTAAAAATAACCTTTTTTTAATTGTTTATGTTTTCACATGGGCATCTGTTTCTGACTCTAATTAAAATGATACTGTGAATCATTTTTATGTAACAAATTTCTTACTGTTAAATAAGACTTAATTCTTTAATTCTTTTTCTAAAACTATTGATGTTCTATCTGGAGGAGAAATAAGCTACAAAAATATCATCACTCCTATAATAAATACAATTATACAAACTAGTATTTATAGAGAGCTTTGGTGACAATAGTCCTAAAGTGATAACCAAAGTCTGAGCCTCTTTGAGGTTTCAACTCTACAAACTGCTCCATGAAAGAAAGTTGGGAAACCTCCTTCTGTAAGATTTCTAGCCTCTAGCAAACCTTCTGGAGGGTCAGCTATGAGTTAGTTCTACCTGAATGGCAGCGTGTTTCTTTTGATGAGTGAGAAGCATGCACTGGCACTGTCCACAACTGAAAGGCCACATCTCTCTGGTGGTTTAAACCCACCGGAAGCTCTGCAGAAGAAAGATGAGCAATATCCTCCCTTGAGATTCAGTCTTGGAAACCCCAAAGAGAAGCAGCTATGATTTAATTACTAAGGCAATAAAAAGTGAAGAATAGATAATGGACTAAGCTATTCACAGATCTAGACTGATTATGACAACCAAAAGGGAAAAGTCTTTAATAAATCCTAATCTTTGTTTTTTAAATTTTAAAAAGCTGACTAGAGGTGGTTGACCTTAAAGAGAAGGGGGAACAATCATGAGCACAGTCAAAGCAAGAATATATTTCAGGTGACATTTAGGAAAGGAAATGACCAGACTGATATGAAAAGTAATTCTGATGGAAAGAATAGGATGTAAAGGAATCATATTGTTACCACAAAGCTGAGGTTATGGGACCTGTTGGCAGAAAAGCCAAACTTGGAGACAGGTTGGACTGGGAAGAGCAAATGTATTATATATTGGTATAACGGAGACAGAGGGGATGAGCTTTCCATATACGTCTCCTACCTTGAAGACCATGGTGGTTTATATGGGGAAGATATACAAGAATATGATTAAATTTCCATGATATCTTCTCTCATGTAGAGGTGTTCAAACTCTGCAATTGTGCTGTTGACTAATTGACCCATTCTTGTTACAGATTATGAGAAAGTAGAAATTCCTGGATATAAGATGCAGGACTAAAAGGGAAAGAAGATTCTCTTAATTTCCCTGACAACAAAAGAGCTTCATCTTGATAAAGGGGCTTTAAAAACTTACCTTGATAGACTTTAGTTGGAATTGCTTTCATGGCCTAGTGGTGAGAAGCTGTGCTGCAATCCCAAAGGCACGTAGTTTGAGGCCTCCGGCAGCTCCATGGGAGAAGGATGGACAATCTCCTCCTGCGCGAAGAAAACCCGCCAGCTGGTCAGCTATGATTTGGTTCCAACTCTACAGTTCCCAACAAGAACAGACTTCAGTTGTAAAGTGACCAATTTTACCCTTTAGTGTCTAATAAACCAAATGCCAAAGAATCTTTATAGTCAGAAACAACTCATGATCCTTCTGTTTGTTAGAAAGGCCACCTTGACAGAGATGTGGCAGCCGAACTTTTGGTAAAGATACTAAACTTTTGGTAGAGAATCAAAATCTGGAGGATAGGCTATGCTGTTAATATATGAAATCAAGATAAGGCATGAGCAAATAGCTACAGTCAAGCGGATGTATACAAAATAGCATGGTGTTAAATACCACAATTTGAGTAAAATGATTCAACTAATTGTTATGATATGACTCTTCCATATTGTAGGGGAAATAGTACAGTTTCACATTCATAAATATATTTGAAAGGCCTGCCCTGTGTTCTGAAGAAGTTCTGGTGGCACAGTGGTTAATATTTGAGCTGTTAACTAAGTTAATTAATTGTTCAACCGCGTCACCCAGCCACTTAGAAGGATAAAGATGTGGAGTCTTCTTCTGTAAGTATTTATAGCCTTGGGAACTCTTTGAGACAGTTCTATTGTGCTTGCAGGGTCATTATGAGCTGACTTAAGGCTAGTGCAATGGGTCTGATTTTGCTTGATAGTTGAAAAAAAATCGATCAATAGTAGCATGAAGAGATTTTAGGGAATTCATCACAGGTCATGATCTGGTTTACTGAATTATTCCTAACATCTTTTAATAATGGTTTCTAAATACCCTTTGAGGTTGATATAGTGTTAGGCTGTATGTTTGTGTAACGTTCCTATCTCTTTTGTAAAAAAAAATATAATTATGTGCAAATGCTGTTCCTTCAGAAGAATTATGTCTGAACTTGACAGAGGTGCACTAGCTCTTTTATCTACAAGAAATCACATCATATAGTTAAGCTATAACTTGGCGCTGTGAGGACATTTAAATTTACTTGGAGGACTTAGTTGATACTTTCAAACATAACTATGTCCTAACAACACTTGCAAATATGAATCCATTTGGGGAAAAGCGGCCTTTGCAGATGAAATTAAGAATCTCAAGATCAGATCGTCAAGTCTGAGATTGAAACCTAATTTAAATTCAATGGCAAGTTCTTAGAAAAGTTGATAAGGGGAAAGAGATAAAAAAGAACAGGGGGAATATGATGCAACTAGAGTGATGCAGAAGGTAGTCAAGGAATGCCTGCGGCCATTTAAACTCAGAAGAGGAAGGAATCTCTCCTAGAACTTTGAGAAAGAATACAGTATTGTTGATACCTTAATTTCATACTTCCAGATTCAGAACTATGAGAAAATAATATTCTATTGCTTAATATTTTTTTATTCATTCATTATTGTACAGTTTTTCTTATCTTCTCTTACCCTTCCCCCCGTCCACTTTGCAATGGACCTCTTGTACCAGACTGTTGTCATGCTTGTAATACCTAGTCATATATTCCTTTCAGACAGTTCTTCCCCTCGTCTATTCCAATGTAGTGTTCATTATCTATCCATCCTTTTCTTATTCTCCTGTCAACCACTCATGCCAGTCCTATTTTATGACAGAGGTGTTATGCAGTTATTTGTGTTATGGTGTTATTTGTGCTTTTGTGACTGGCATATTTCACAGTGTAATATCCTCCAGCTTCCTCTACTTTGTGTAATATTTTATGAGTTCATTTTTTTCTCACTGCAGCATAATATTCAGTTGTGTGACTGTAACGTAGATTTTCTATCCATTCATTTGTTGATGGACACTTGGGTTGCTTCCATCACTTTGCTATTGTCAATAACACACCAATAAACACCAATAATCAATAAACATGCATACAACTATTTGAGTCAATGATACGGTTTCTTTAGCGCATATTTCCAGCAGTGGAATTGCTGGGTGAAATGGTATTTATACTTCCAACTTTTTGAGAAAGCACCAGACTGCCTTCCGTTGAGGTTGTCTATTATTTTAAACTAACAACTGTATAGTAATTTTCTATGGTAATCCTGGAAAACTAAAACAATGATAATGTTCCATTTGAGGACTCATTCTCATTGACTTTGAGGTGTAATTTATTCATAGCTGACCAACCAGCAAGTTTTCAGGGAATGTCAATTGAACAGAAGGAAATTTTCCATCTTTCTCCACTCAGAGCTGCTTCTGATCAACTACCACCAGAAAGCCATTACCTCCAGATTAACAATCTAACTCTCTTTGGACTAATTAATGTAAAAGTTTAGTAGAAAATCAGTCTCATAACATATTCTTTAGCATTATTCACTTATTCCATCTTAAATTACTTTCACTATCATAAAATCATTGAATGATAGATATATTTTAGTTTTTTTAGAGTAGTTTTACTTTTAAATCTGTCTTTCTAAATACATTAAAATAATATAAATACGATTTTGATAACTGTATTATTAAGATTACTTACAAACTTAGTCCATATTACTTAGAATGTAATAGAATTCAAATAAGAGTTCTCAAATAGATAGTTCCAATACAGTTACGTGTGACTTTATCATTCAAATGACTCTTGAACTACTCAGGCCTCCATTCTTTCAGTGTATATACTCTGCTGACTTACTTATCTTGCCAGTGGACTGGAACAAAAAATATTCCATTCCAGACTGTGCTGGCTTCATCTCTTCACTGCATACAAAAGCCTACCACATCCTCAAAGCCTGCCATTCATCGATTTATAGGTAAATGGTAGATAGCCTTGCCACTGAAAGTGTCACCTGGAAGCTTGTTAAAAATACAGAATTTCAAACTCACCCCTAAATTAGAGTCTGCACTTTAACAAGATCTGTAGGTGCATTAAACCTTGAAAAATATTGTTATAGATGGTCAGAAGAGTGGAAAATCAATACAATTTACAAGAGAATAAAATATAATAGGTAATAACTTCATAGAAGTGAATAAGGGTTTAGCTTCCTATAACAAAATATAGTTTATTTTGCTTAAAGAGCAGAGGCTAACCTAAGAAATCTCTCATTATCTACCTAATTCCTAATGCTTGTAAAGATAACTATAAAACATATAATTTAGTAAAAAAGAATTGTACTCCTACAACTTTTGGGAAGCAGATTCATTTAAATTTGAGAACTCTTAGCTAAAATTGGTGTTTAACTGTCATAGTATTAAGATGACTTTACCTTAATAAAATGACAACTTGATTGTACAGTAATTGTTTCTTAAATGTAATAATGTGGAAGTCTCTGAATCAAGAGAAATAAACGTGGAGCAATAAAAGCAATAACCCATTTTCATTCCTAGCTTTATTGCAAGGTAAAAATTATTATCATTATACTTACTAACCTGAACAAATAAATATTCATTGAATGATCATACTTCCTTTTTATTAGACTTTTTTGCAATAATAAAGACATCTAAATTTCCATCTATGTTATGTTCATATTAAATATCTCAGATGAAAATGAGATGAACAATGGCATCAGAACCGTGAGGGTAAAACCATTTAAGAGGAAATAACTTATGTTACTTGAAAAGGACTTGCCTAATGTTATCTTTGGAGACTTTCTCTTCTTTCCCTTTCTTACTTCTTTAACTCTATTTTTTATCAATTTTTCTCTTTTTTCTTAATTTCTCTCTCCTTTCTCCATTTTCCTGTCTTTTCTCCCTTTGTTCTTTCTCTCTCTCTCCCATTCATCAAATATATGTAGAGAATAATGTATCTGTCAAGCAGCAGCAGCTGGAGACAGGGTGAACAGGATAAATCACGACTCCCATGAGATTTCCTTTTAAGTGACTTACACATATAGAAGCAAATTTCTGTGACACCCCAAGACAAACACATAAGTCTATCACTCCACTCTCAACAAACATAGGAAACTTATCTCTCCACCCCGTCCCCCATCCCCTAGCAATCTACAAATTTAATTCATCCCAAAACTCTCTAAACCCTTATTGATCCCTATGACACCTTCATAACACACATCTAGTCACTAAAGAAGTGACTTTGGGACTCAATAGTTAAATGCTTGGTTGCTAACTGGAAGATCAACAATATGAACCTATCAGCTGTTCCTATGGAGAAAATACATGGAGATTTGCTGCCGTAAGGTTTACAAACTAGGGTCAACCCAGGAGGTCACTGCATCCTGCTCGAAAGGGCTGCTTTGAGCTGTAATTGACTCAAATACACACAGTATCAGAACTATGCTGTCCCCCTTCCCCCAACTGATCTATAGCTTTGGAAGCTTAATGTATGAGGGGGTCTTATTAGTTAGAACTGAGTTATTGGCAGTAGATATTTCTTGACATCATCTACTTGCCTCTTACTACTTATCTTTTAACCTCAAGGTGATTCTTCAAATTTTTCTTGGTCACTTCGTGATTTCTTCACAATCTCAACAGTATCATGTCTACAAACCTAATGAAAGGTAGGAGGATCTCAATATTTAAGCATAAAAAGTATGTTTGGGATAAATTAAAGAAAACCCAACTAAGCAGAATTATTTGTCATATTCTCAATTGAGATAGTAATTGTTTAGCAAACAGAAAATGGGACATGAGGGCCTTGGGCCATGAGTCTCTTTATAAAAGGGCCAAAGGGCATGGAAATAGCACAGCCCCTCAGTGCCCCAGAGCAGAAAGCACATGGAAAACCCATAGCCAAGCCCTGTGGTGCTTCGAGAGCCGCACCAGCAGCAAGAAGTTGTTGTCTCACAGACTTCACTCACAGCTGTGGTAGAGAACAGAATTAATTCAGGAAATAAGTTGGAGAGTGGAGGAGGAACATGACATCAGGATTGGAGGAAGATTCATCAACAACGTGTGTTGTACAGATGACACAACCCTGCTTACTGAAACTGGGGAGGACCTAAAGTGTTTGCTGCAGAAGATCAAGGGCTGCAGCTTTCAATGTGAATTGAAGCTTAACATCAAGAAAACAAAGATTCTCACCACTGGGCCAACTGGTAGCATCATTATGGATGGTGAAGAGATTGAGATTGTTAATAGTTTTAGTTCACCTGGCGCCTCATTTCAAACTCCTGATAATTAAAATTTAATGACTCCTAATTTTCTTTACTAAGGTCCACCTGATACAGGCCATGGTCTTTGTAATCACTTGTTATGCATCAGAGAGTTGGACAATGACTAGGGAGGCTAGAAGGAGAGTTGATGCCTTTGAGCTGTGGTGCTGGAGAAGAGTATTGAATGTAGCATGGTCTAACAAGAAAACAAACAGATTCATCGTAGAGAGTATTAAAACAGGCTACTCTTTGGAGGCAAGGATTCTGGGGCTTCGTCTGACATACTTTGGACATGTTGTAAGGAGAGACAGGTCCTTGGAGAGGGACATCATGCTTGGTAAGGTGGAGGGACAGTGCAGGAGGGGAAGACCCTCTATGAGGTGGATTGATTCAGTGACTGGGGTAATCGGGATGGGTGTGTCAGAGGCAATGAGATTGGCACAGGACAGAGCAGGGTTTAGGGCTGTTGTACATAGGGTCGCTATGAGTTGCAAATGACTCGATGGCACATAACAACAACAACAACAATTTTCTTTACAGACAATATCAAGAAATATAAGGGTTTTAGGGATGATGCTGAGGCAAATTTGTGTCATAATACCATTTTAAATAGACAAGATTTTATGGTTTGTCTTTTTTTATACTAAATGCAAAAGCATTGTTCCATAAACTCATTTGATTTTTTTTTAATTGGCATTCACCACAAAGGCATCCTTTGTGACACTCCTGTAACTACATTAATGCCAGGAATGGGTGGTATATGTATATGTTTGTAGACATTGTAGCTTATATTATGAATTCTTGAAATATTTCCAAGTGCAAGAGATTAATTCTGTTTGAAAAAGAAGTGTTAACTTTCCTGATCTTATGAATATCATTTTCCCATACTCATTCATCAATATAAACCAACTAAAATTTTATATGGAAGGAAAATGAGCTTCCTTCTGAACTTAGGGATTCATTTTAAAAAAAGTGTTTGTTGCTGTTGTGTTGTTGTTGTGTGTGGTCAAGTCGGAACCAACCCATAGCTGATCCTCTAGAGGGTTTCAGAGGTTGTTAATCTTTCTGAAGGAGATTTCCCATTCTTCACGACTTAAGCAGCTAGTGGATTTGAACCATATGCCTTTGGATTGCAATGCAGCTTCTTACCACTAGGACAATACTATGCAGCATTGAAAAACAAAGAACTCATGAAATATTATACAAAATGAATGACCCTGGAGGATGTTATGTTGAGTGAAATATCTCAGTCACAAAAAGAAAAATACTGCATAGTGCCACTGTTATAAAAGAGGACTGACATAGGCGTTGGGGGGAGACTTAAAAAGAGGGGATAAATAATGTATACTGCATTGAAACAGATGAGGAAGAGAACTGTTTAAAAGGGATATGTGATTGGGTATTATTGTCCTGACAGGAGACCAGAATGAAGGTAACATAGTGGAGTGGAATTGGGGGGAGGGACTGAATAACAATGAAAGTATTTTTTTCTTTTACTTTTCAAAGAGAAAAGTGAATTGGGGATGGGGGGAATGGACAGGGAGAAGAGTGCAACAATGAATGAATGAAAATCCAAAGTCTTTATAAACTGTCATTAAAATCAATTTAAAATTTCAAAAAATGGAAAGAATATTTATTTATCTATATTATTTGATAGCAATGTAGTTGGGGGAAAAGGATTTTCATTGTGATGCCCTAGTTAAAGTTTTTTAGCTAAATGAAGTTAGATCTATGATAAAACATTTCTAAATCCTGTTACATAATCTTGTTGCTTTAATTATCATCAATGCAGCATCTTGTATGAGTTAAAAAATTATTCCAAATCAATAAGAAGAAACAAAAGTTGAAATATAAAACAAACAAAAAAAATTTGAGCTGGAAATGTATAGAAAAGGAAACCTAAAAAGTGAATATACACTTGATTCTGTGTTTAGCCATATCTGTCTGAGAAGATGGTTAGCCATACTAACCAGAGAGGAAGAGAGCTCCGGGGTCCTAGTGGTAAGAATCTCCTTCTCTGTGATTTACTTCCTCTGAAAACCCACTGGAGGGTCAGCTATGGGTCTGTTCTAACTTGAAAATACTCAACAACAACAGCTGGAGAAGTGTCCAGCAGTGAAGAGTCTGGCAATGTAGAGTGGCATTGCTAACTCCATGTCTCTTTGATATCTTTAATATACCATTTGGGCAATCTCCACCTGCGGGATTTACAATGTTGGAAACCCAATGGAGTACCATATATTACTGATTTCCAACTGAAGGGCAGTGAATGAGTCAGAAAAAATGAAAAGATTTCCTTCTTGGATAAAAAAAAACAAAACCTAGAATGCATAAATGAGAAAACTAAACTTTAACCACTAAATCACTGGGAACTGTCAAACCTGGGAACAAGGAAATATTTCATGGTTTGAGAGCAGAAAAAAAGTATATGGTAGGATTGTATCTTTTAATCATATTTATTCAATATGTATGCTAAGCAATTAATCTGAGAAGTTGGACTATATGAAGAAGAATGTAGCATCAGGATAAGAGGAAAACTCACCAAGAACTTGCATTTTGCAGGTAACAAAACCTTGCTTGCTAAAAGGTTAACAAGATTTGAAACATTTACTAAAAATAGAATGAACCTCAACATCAAGAATGCAGAAATACAACTGGACCAAAAGGAAACATCAAGATTGAAATTGTCAGTCAAGTAATTTTACTTGCATTCATAATTTACAATCTACACACATCAAAGTAGTCATGAAGAAAATCAAATAATATATTGCATTATGCAAATATATTGCTAAGAAAATTTTTTTCTGTATTCAGTGAGACTTGAACTTCTTCCTTTGTTACCAATGGAATTTGTTCATATGGCACGCCCTGAAATTTTTCAGTGTCAACCAATTCTTTCTGACACAGTGACTTTATGTATTTCTTCCATTTTCTTTAATGTTTTCTATATCATTCAATATATTTTAAGAAAATTTTATTTTATATTGTTTTGTATACAAAATTTATATACATTGTATTTCACACATTCCTTCATTCACATTGTGTTTCATACGTTCATTTTCACACATTGTGTTTTAGAAAATTAATCACCATGGATTTATGCTGACCATTACCCTGAGTTTTTAGGTCCCCACTGAAACTTTCCTAATTTCTTCACTTACTCCCTCCACTACTGATGTTGGTAACTGCATGGTGTTTTGTCCTTAGCATCTCTCAGTATTGTGACTCAGGACTTGAGTTTGGCTTTTATTTCTTCCAACTTGAGAAGGGCTGAACAAGCTGTTCCCTTTTTGTTTTCCAACTATTGGTCTTTGTATATTCCATTGTAAAACTTGGCTTTATCTTCTTGATCTTCCCTTTGAAATTTTGCCTTCATCTGTTTTACTTTTGCATCTCTCTCCTGTTGTTGCTTTTCAATGTTCTAGAGCAATGTTCAGAGTGTCTTCTGCAACTATTTTGGTCTTCT
Organism: Elephantulus edwardii; assembly: GCF_000299155.1. Taxonomy (NCBI): domain Eukaryota; kingdom Metazoa; phylum Chordata; class Mammalia; order Macroscelidea; family Macroscelididae; genus Elephantulus; species Elephantulus edwardii. The sequence goes on along the minus strand of NW_006399826.1, from coordinate 12,595,640 downwards.
CTTTTTTTCTCTCTGTCTCTGTAAGAACCTCTCTGTAAGCAAGCTCTCTTCATGGACAATATCTTTGATGTCATCTCATGACTAATCTAGTCTTAAATCACTACTAGTGTCCAATGTCTCAAGCTTATTCTGGAGATGATTTTTAAATTCAGATTTTAAATATCATATGTTGGTTCTTGTGGAAGTGTTTTGGTTCTTGTGAGAGTGTATTGATTTTCTGCATCTTCGGTTAGAACTTGCACAGTAATAATTGATCTTTTCCACAGTCAATCCCTATCTTGATTTTGACTGCTGATAATCCACTTTTACAAAGATTCCTTTCACAGAGGTAGTCAGTCTGATTTCTGTGCAGTCTGCCAGGTGGGATCCATTGTGTAAAGTTACCTTTGTGTTTTTTGAAAAAAGATATTTGCACTGAAGAAATCATTGAAGGTACTGAATTCAATCATTTTATGCACAGCTTCATTGCTGTCACCAAGACCATATTTTCCGACTACCATTTTTTTCTTCTTTTCTCTTTGTTTCCAACTTTGACTTCCAGTCAGTCATCATTATTTGTTTGATTGTTTGATGTTTGTTTGTTTTAATGCAGCTCGATTGCATTTTTGGTCAACTTTGGACTATAAAAGTTGGTAGAAATCCTCAATCTCTTCCTCTTTGGCTTTAGTTGTTGGTACATATATTTTTAGGTGTATAGCTCTTAATGGGTCTTCGTTTTATGCATATAGCTATTATCCTATCACTCACAACAGTGTACTTTAGGATAGATCATGAAATAGTCTTTTTTCCACTATACGTGCAACACCATTCTTCCTCAGTTTTTAATTCAAAACTTTTATTTATAACTACATTACAGGAATTATTGAAAAATTATGTTTTAGGCACAGAATTAAAAGAGTAAAAATCTGTAAACTGATCCTAAAAAAAAAACAAAACAAACTTTTATTTAGATCATATCATTGATTCAAAACGACCCATGACAGTCCCTAGGAGTTGAGAATTCTACCACTGAAACACTACTATTCCTTAATTAAATTATTAGACATGAGATATTCACTGTAGTGGTATTAGTAATTAGCAAAAAATAAATCATGCTGATGTTCAGCGTTGGACAATCCCACATGAAGTAATATGAAACAAGTAGATAGTATATGAGTTCTGGTGGCCCAGTGGTAAGAAACTGGGCTGAAATTCCAAAGACACATGGTTCAAATTCACTAGCTGCTCTGTGGGTGAGGGATGAGTATCCTCCTCTGTGTGATTTACTGACTCTGAAAATCCGCTGAGGGGTCAGGTGTGAGTTGGTCTGACTCAACGGCACATCAACAACAGATAGTATATATATTCCTAGATATCAATATGAATAAAGCTCTAATTAGTTACTGCAAAAAGGAAGTTACATAAGGTAGAATGTAATATTATTTGTGTAAAATTTTAAAATGCAAAAAAGCAGCATACTTCTTATTGGTGTATATGTATTGAAAAAAGTATATATACTAAAATAAAATCATATGTACCCTATCAGAAAAGGAGACGGAAGAATGCGAAAAAGGCACTATGATTTGTTTCTTAAGAAGAATAAAAATATAAAACTATTTACATAAAATTGTGTCATTGTGTGGAAAATATCGAACATATACAAAGTACAGAATGTCCGTATATTAATACTCATCCATTGAGTGGCAAGAAGCTGTGATCCCAGAGGTGCACGGTTCGAATCCACCAGATGCTCTGCTGGAGAAGGAGGGGCAATCTCCTCTTGTGCCAGTCAGATTCGATTTGACTGTACACAAAAACAAAATAATAAAATAAAATATTAAAAAAATACTCATCCATTGGACATTTAAAAAATGATTTCTTTCTTGTTTATCATTATTTTTATACTCTCCTCTACTTCCTTCTCCTCTAATAGTTGTATTGTTTTTAGAAGCAAACCACAGGTGTTCTCACAAATAATATTATTTCTGAGGAGAAAGGAATTAAAACATTTTATTACAACAACACAACAAAAACTTTTTTTTGCCATTCAGTTGAATTCTAAAGTTGTTGCTGTTGTTGTTAGGTTCTATCAAGTCGAGTACAGCTCATAGTGATCCTATGAACAAAAGATCTGAACCCAGACTTGTCCTGCACCATCCTCACACTTCCTGACACACAAGAGTCCATTGCAGCAGTCACAGTGTCAATCCACCTGGTTGAGGGTTTTCCTCTCCTTTGTTAACCCTTCACTCAACCCAACATCATTTCCTTCTCCAAGGAATAGTAATGCCTTGCAATATGTTCAAAGTATGTGAGGTGGAGCCTTCTTATTCTTGCCTCCAACAAACACTCTGGCTGCACCCTCTCCAAGACCTATCTGTTCGTTCTCTTGGCCATCCATGGGATGTTCAGTTCTTTTCTCCAACACCGCAGCTCAGATACATCAATTCTTCTTCTGTCATCCTTATTCATTATCCAGGTCTCGAATACATAGCTAGTAAATTAAATGACTACGGCCTGAATCAGACGCACCTTAGTTCTCAAACTGACATCACCACTCCTCAATAATTTGGAAAGTTCCTTAACTGTAGATTTAATTTTAAAGCACTTTATAGGATTTCCAACTCTGTAAATCTTTTTGGAAGTAGGTAGTCTGTCAAATCTTTTTACCACAGCATGACAGAAAGACCACCTATGTTTCTATTAGCTTAATTAACCTGAGGTTAATATGTCACTAAGGTTTCTTGAAACATTTTGTAGGATATGAAGTAGTTGTTAGTTCTGATTGATAGTATGCAACTTCTAAAAATGTCAATGGAAATCCAAGTTCTTTATAAACTTACAATAAAATCTCAATTAAAAAAATCTCAAACTATGGATATTTTTTAATTTATTTTTAATTAAAAACAAGTGAAATGGTGAAGAAGTAGGACAATAAAATATAAATAACAGAAGCAAAAGCCTTTGACATAGTTTTAGTATTTTTCCCCAAATAATCACATACTTCTAGCAAAAGACATATCTGGAATTCTACATACAAAAGGATATTACTTATTGTTGACATCTTCCTCTTAGTTGTAACATTTTCTTTGCTATACAGAAAAAAACCAGAATTTAAAAATTGATCACCAGAGAATATCACCCATTTTTGACAAAGAAAATAAATGTTTATTTTGTTTGAATGATTTCTCTTCAGCAGGATCTTCTACAATTAAAAAGCTTCTGCCTAGAACCTGGTTATGTAAAGCAAGAGGCAATATGAGATATTCAATTTTATCTATAATCATTAGCATCCTGAGAAGATTCTCAGAAGTCGTTTCATCACATTCACCCAAGGATTCCTCAGATAGCCTCTAGCCTCAATAATCTAGAGAGTGAACTTCTTCCAAAGTATTTGGTTTAAATAAATGAGATGAAATTCACATTCAAAAAGCTCCCAAGGCATCTGTCAGCGCACACTTTTGACTGGAAAAAGTGCTGCAAGTAATAAATGCAACTTAGAATTTTAAACTCACCCACACACCAAGGGGATTGATCAATGACAAGAGGAATAAATTAGACAGGGCTAAGAAGATATTTATTATCTTCCTTTCTTTTATACAGTGCACACATTATTTCAAAGTCAGTATCCAGGACAATTAATTTCATTCAGGTGAGGGAGAAGATAATTAGATATCAGAAGGAAACGAGGTTACATAGCATCATTTCCCCTTAAAATCTGAAAATTTAATCTACCTGTCAAAGATTAATCCACATTCTTTTCTTAAGACATGGTAACTGGATATAAGGTAGGAAAATGTCATATCTTAAGAACTATCCTAAACATCATAAATTTATTAACACTTTCTTAGTTAAATGTGATGTTTTAAAATAGCAAATTGGGAAAAAAATGAACCACAGGGATGTTTGATAAATATTTCTGGAGGAGACAAGGCTGAAAATATATGCAGTAATTTCAGTAAGTTCAAAACTAGATATTGTTGTTGTTGTTATTGTCATTGAATTGTAGATTACTCATAGTGACCCTGTGAATTAAAGACTTGAACACTTGTATAACTTTCATTGTTTCTCCAAATTCATCAAGTTTCCAGAGGCAAGCTATTTCGGAAGTGGATGCCACTCCTGCTTCCGAGATTGTTTTAATCAGGGAGCTCCAACAACACTGTCCACCATGGGTAACCATTATTGCATTTGACACATCAGTGTCACAGTGTTTAGCATCATAGCAACCATGAGTCACCTCTGTATAGCAAATGGAAAGACCACTGCTATATCACTCAAAAGAATGTATTGACCAAAACCAATTAAAACCAGGCTTGAGGGCTGCAGATTAAAATCACCCACCTTTGGCTTAGAAGCATAACTTTCTATCCACTAGGCCAACAGAGCTCTCTAGTTATTGTTGTTGTTAAGTGCCATCAGTTGTAGATGACTCATCATTTCAGATTTAAGATAAACTTACATTTTATATACATTAAAATTATTATAAGTCAAATTAATGGTACTTTCTCTTTTCCTTACCAACTATAACTTTGAAAACTGGAATGCTTAAACTTGTGAATGTAGTAAGACAACTAGAAACATAGATATGTTCAAGCAAGGTTTTGCTATGGTCTTCTCTTTGATTGTTTATAATTTTAAAATGTAATTCTTATCTGTTCCTTCAGTCTTTTCGTATTTTCTTCTTAATCAAAGTCAGATGATGACCACAGTTAACTAAGGCATATTATAAGTTTCTTGATGTGCTTATGACAGAAATATTGTAAAGAGTGCATTTTAACAAATGGAAATTTCTTTTCTTACAGTTTAGGAAGTACACAAATTTAGATTGAAGTTTAATATTAAGATGACAAGGATTCCCACCACTGGGACAATTGGCAGCACCATAATAGATGGAGAAGAGATTGAGGTTGTTAGCAATTACAGCTTGCGTGGATGCACAATCAACACTATTAACACTAGTAGTCAGGAAATCAAAAGATGAATTGCATTGGGAAAATCTGCTGTCATGGACCTCTCCAGAGTGCTGAAGAGTAATGTTGACAGTCTAGATACAAAGGTGCATCTAACCCAAGCCATGGCCTTCTTAGTTACTTGTTAAGTTTCAGAGATTTGGACATTGACTACAGATGACAGAAGAAGAATAGATGCCTTTGAGTTGTGTTGCTGGAGAAGAGTCTCGAGTATACCATGGACCACTAAGAAAACAAATAAGTCTGTCTTGGAGAGGGTGAAACCAAGTCTCTCCTCAGAGGCTAGGATTTTGAAGCTCTATCTCATTTACTTTGGGCATGTGGCCAGGAGAGATCGGTCCTTGGAAAGAACATCATGCTTGGAAGAGTGGATGAATAATCACATCAGAGGAAGGGCCCGCATGAAATGGAATGATACAGTAACTGGAGCAGTGGGGATTGATGTGTTGGAAATAGTGAGACTGGCTCAGGACAGGAAAGGGTTCAGAGCTGCTTGCATAGGGTCGCTATAATCACTGGCAACTCAATGGCACATAACAACAATAACATACTATGACAGGTTTGGAAGCAGGAGTGACACCCACTTCATAAATAACATGCCTCCAGAAACTCTATGAACTTTGATAAATGTTGATAGTTGTAGAGGGGCTTCAGGCCTTTTGTTCATAGGGTCACTATGAGTCATGCTCGACTCAAAGGCAAACACCACCACCACCACCAAACCTCTAAAAACTTTTTTCTGTGTGTTAACTCTAAGCAAAGTCCCTTTTATTGTCAACTACTATTTCTGGGGTTCCTTGGCAATCTTGATGTGGTGTAATAGGTCTCTACAACCATTTGTTTGCTTCTGTGCTAAAATTGTTTCTTTTCCATTTCAAAAGTGATTGGCTTAAGATGCATCCTACATTAATGTAGACTCATTAACTTAAAAGTTAATGGTCTTTGTCTCTCCCCAAATACAATTATGTCCACATGTATAGGAGTAAAGATCTGTAACACACATTTTGGGCAGACATGTTTAATCTTCAATAGAGTTTAAGAACATATGCATATCTTTGTGTCTGTTAGTCATTAGTTATTTGAGTTGGGACAAGTAGTTTGTTGTTTCTGAGTCTCCAAATAGAGAAAACAGTAGTGCCTGTTTTGCATGCTTACAGGAGATGTTAAATGAGACACTGTTGGTAAAGTTATTTTCATCACTCCTATCAATAGTACATATCCACTTAACTATAAGATACAATAGTTATATTAATTAAAAAACTAAAGTAAGTTATTTTCCTAGTTACATGGTTCCCCCACCCTGCCTTAGGCTGTCAATGTTGTTAGGTGCCATTGAGTCAATTACAACTAACAAAACACCTGTGAATAAGAGACCAGAATGCTGTACTAACATCTGCCAACTTCATTATTTCTCATATACATGAGCCAATTACTGCAGTCGCCATGTGAACCCATCTCATTACAGGTCTTCCTGTCTCTCACGTTATAAGAATGGTGTCCTTTTCCAGTAAATTACTTGTAAAAATGTCTAAATTGTGAGAAATGAAGCTTCACCATCCTGGTCTCCAAAAAATACTCTGGTTGCACCTTTTCCAAGACACTTATGTTTGATCTTTTAGCACTCTTCTATAACACCACAACCCAAATGTCTTCCTCTGTTATCCTTATTAATAGTCCAACCTTCAGACTGGTTGCCATCATTATCGGTCTTTTTGCCATGGTAACCAGATTGTTTCCACGGCTACTAAAGTTTTCTGATGGTGACTGGAGTTGTTTTGAAGGTGTAGAGGCTTTTTTTCAAAGTGATGGAACATGTTGCCATGGATACAAGAGGGCTGTGTGTCAAGCGTTAGTTTTTAATGCGTGTCTAGCTTTACCTTGCAACATCCCTTCACAAGATGAAGATGTACTGGACTGAAAGGTCTTTGCAGGACGAAATGCAGTGCTCATTGGCCAGGGACAAGTGAGCGGGACTAGCAAGGCTCCTGCTGCTGACAGGTACCAGGTCCTGAAGCAGGCGGTGTGGGTCCTTGTGGGTCCCTGCTCACCTCACACCTAAGTGATGATACTAACACTCTTGCTTCAAGTTGAAAAATCTTGTTTGCATGATTACCAGGCATCCTGGCATGGTTAAGGAGACTTGTTTTGAAGATGAAGGGACTATTTTACAGGATGAGGAATCTTGTTACTATGGTTACCAGACCGGTTACCAAGGTACCAGACTGGTTTACATGCTACTGACAGGCACAAGTCATCAAATAAGACGTTGTGGGCCCTGCAGCTAGTCCCACCCACTTTGCTCTGAAGTGATGATCCTAAAAGCTTTTCGGAAGGTTTTTGATGGTTAGGAGACATGCTGCCATGGTTAGGGGACTTGTTTTGAAGATGAAGAGGCTATTTTCTCAGGTGAGAAATCTTATTGTCATGGTTAACAGACTGGTTTCCAAGGTAACCAGACTTATTGTCACTTTATGAGACTTGTTTTGTTGCCATTGTTATCAAACTAGTTCCCCTGATTTTTAGACTTATTTTGAAGGTTTGTTTCAAGGGGGATGGGGTCTTGTTACCATGGTTATGAAACTTGTCATGGTTTTCAAATGGGTTGCCATAGTTACCTGACTTGTTGACATGGTAACCAGACTTGTTGCAATGATTATCAAATTTGTTCTCAACTCATTTAAGGTGCACAGGCTTTTTTCCAAAGTGGAGAATCATGTTGCCATGGATGCTACATGGCAGGCACGTTGGCAGCTTTAATTTCCAGCTTCCTTTCAGGAGACGAAGAGGGCCAGCAGGGTTTTGCATGACTGGACACAGCTGTTTCCTGGCCAGGAACTGGTGAGTAAGACTATCATGGAGTGTTCTGACGACAAGACCTAGGCGCTGGAGCAGACAGGCGGCCAGTGACCCCAGTTGGCCAGCCCCGTCCACCTCCTCGCCTTGAGTGATGACCCTCAGGCTTTTTGTTTCAGGTACTGAATCTTGTTCCTGTGATTACAAGACTACTACCATTGTTAGGAGACTCGTTTTGAAGTGGAAGAGCTGAGTTTTCAAGGTGAGGAATCTTGTTGCCATGGTTACTAGACTTGTTACCATGCTTAGTAGACTTCTTCCCATGGTAACCAGACTTGTGGTTACTAAACTTGTTCTATGCTTACAAGACTTATTTTGAAAGTGCGAAGGCTTTTTTCCAAAGTCAGGTATCTTGTTACCATGGTTACCAGACATGCTGCCATGGGTACCAGGTTTGTTCTCATGGTAATCATGGGATTTGTTGCCTTGCTTACCAAATTTGTTCTCTTGGTTATGAAACTTGTTTGTCCTGTTTTGGAGAGGGCCCATACAGTAGACTTGCCTATAGTCATATGTCTCTTGATTTTCTCACTCCTGGTATTAAAAGTGTGAATTATTTCCTCAGCATACAAATTGAATAAATATGGAGAATGGATACAGCCCTGACACATATACATCCTGATTTTAAGCCATGAATTGTTGCATTGTTCTGTTCAGACAACAGCTTCTTAATCTAGGTATTTATTTCATGGAAATACAATTAAGTATTCTTTGATTCCCATTTTTCTCAATGTTAGCCATAGTTTGTTGTGAATCACACAGTCAAATGCCTTTTTATTGTCAAAAGATAGACCTTTTTCAGGTATTTTATGCTTTCCACTCAGGATCCTTCTGACTTCAATAATGATATCCCTGGCATTGAGACTTCTTGAACATTTGGTAGTTCTCTGTTAATGTACAGTTCCAGCCATTTTTGTATAATAAGTAACACTTTGCTTTCATGTAATACTAATAATTTTTTTTTATAATTTCCACATTGTGTTGGATAACTCTTTTTGGGAATGGGAACACAGATAAATGTCTAGTTAATAGTATTATGATATAAATAACTATTGTATAATAACATTTTCTTTTTCGTTGGAATCAGTTCAAAACATCATCAAAGTTAAAAATATTCTGACTTCAGCGTGAGAAATTCTGTATTTTACTGCTTGTCATCTTCATAACCTTTGGGCGCCATTAAAATTCATAAGATGAGCTCGAGGAGGAGTTTGGAGGGCAGAACCAATTTTCAGTATCTTCCGCTGATGAAAGACAAATAGAAAGTGAAAGGTCTTTTGCAAGCAAACTAATCATTAGTAGACCCTTGCTTTTGAAAATTAGCCAGCTAATTTCAGTTCGCTTCAATAGGAGCTCTTGAATAGAGCAAATAAATAGTTGACACACTTGATTATTCAAAGAAACGTTGGACTTTCCAATCTAACTGGAGGCATCACAAAAGAAAGACATAAAGACCTACTTAGGAAAATTCAGCCCTTATAAATTCCATGGAGTACAATTCTCGGACATACTTGGAGTCATTTAACTAGAATCCATTAGAAGGTAACTAGTTATTTTGGATCCAAAGAACCTGTAGACTTCTTTTTGCCAGACTTCTAAGATGGATGTATTAGGCTGCTAACCAAAGAGCTAGCCATTTGTATTTACTAGCTACTCTGCAGGAGAAAGGCAATTTCCTGTTGTAAAGATTTACAGTATTAGAAATCTAAGGTAGGCTTTCTATTAGTTGGAATCCACTTGACATCAGGAAGCATATTTTTATTGGTTCTTAAAAGTTAAAGTAAAAAGTTAAAAGTAAAATGTTGAAGTATTTCAGATAACAAATGTTGCCCTGGCTGTGCTCCCCAAGTTGTGCCAAGAAATCTGGAGAACAACCACTTAGCCAACTGACTGGAAGAGATCTATATTTGTTCCCATTCCAAAGAAAGGTGACCGAACTGAGTGGGGAAACTACAGAACAGTGTCATTGATTTCACATGCAAGCAAGATTCTACTGAAGATTATCCAAAAACGATTAGAACAGCACATCAGCAGAGAACTGCCGGAAGTCCAGGCTGGGTTTAGAAGGGGTCGTGGTACTAGGGATATTGTTGCTGATGTTAGATGGATCTT
>NW_006399826.1:12575861-12584781 GCF_000299155.1 Elephantulus edwardii | reverse complement strand
TTGATTCGGTGACTGGGGTAATTGGGATGGGTGTGTCAGAGGCGGTGCGGTTGGCGCAGGATAGAGCAGGGTTTAGGGCTGTTGTGCATAAGGTCACTGTGAGTCGCACACGACTCGACGGCGCATAACAACAACAAAAGTTAAAAGCATTTTTGAAAGTTTAGATTACCCCTACTAAAATGTATTCTGGTAATTTTTAGTATATAATATTTATAAAGTCATTATTATTACAGAGTTCAAAAGTTCTTGAATTTGTTACAAAGTCATTTACCAACCTCTTTTATCAATGATTGTCGTCACACACACACAACTTTGACAAATGGAATTACAGTAGAAATTACATTGTTCTTCTGCTTCTGACATAAACTCATCTCTTTTTAGAGAAATCAAGCATCTTTTTATGCATCATCTTTTTACTGCAATGACACACAAATCTGTTACTGGCCTCCAAAGCCAATCTCAGAGATTAGTATGAGGTGGACTAACAAGTGGTTAATTATTTTCTTGCACATAAAAGACAGAAGTCTGACTTTCCCAAATCTGTTTCTCCACACTGGAGACCAAGGGCTAAGTATATTAAATGGAGATGGAGATGGCAGAATTTGAGGAACTTTCACAACATCCTTGCTTGCCTAGAGTGGTGTGGTTTGTAGTTATGTCCTAGATTTAAGACCTAGTCTTATTACAATTCTAGAGCTAACTGGAGACATCCTATATATAGCGACAAGTTTTACATTGACCGTCTTTTCTGGCAAGGATAGTTAACCTATAGCCAGCCACAAATTGCTGAGATAAACAGGAAAAGGTAACAAAGGATTCTAAGAAAAGCCTAAAGGTGTTTTAGTTTATTAAGAAACTAAAAATCAATGCAAGGCTGAGAAAAAAAAATATTTTGTCTAAGATATAAAAGGGAGCACTGGTGGCCTAGTGGCAAGACATTGTCCTGCAATCCTGAAGGCATGTAGTTTGAATCCATTAGCTGCTCGGTGGGAGAAGAATGAGCAATCTCCTTCCAGGCAATTAACTTGCTTCTGAAAAACCACTGGAGGTCTGCTATAGGTTAGCTACAACTCAATGACACATAATAATAACAAAATATAGAATTTTAGTTTCATTATTTTTCTGTTACTGTATTTACTGACTGTAACCTCCTCTTTTTCTAACTGAAAAATACTTTTCGAAACTGTAACAAACATATTTTCATTTTATCAATATTTCCAGTTGATGCCTTACTGTGGGTAGTATGTGTTTTTATTTCTAATTAGATTATGTGATTTATTCTCCTACCATACAAAGTTGTTTTTTAAATTAATGAAGCAATTAATAACTATAGTAGTGGACAAATATTTCTTGAAATTGTTCAATAAATACCTGTGTAACTTAAAAGACTCAGATTCAGGAAGCAGCTAGCTTATATAATAGATCAATACAAATGGACAAGAAATAACTAGTTTTCCTACGCTAAAATATAATGACTATATGTACAATTTAAATGACCATCATTGACTTAAATACATGAAATGCATCCCCTTTTGTTACATTAGAAAAGAGATCTTAACTTTCTCACCCCTAAAAAAAGGAATGTTGTCAAGAGATGATAATAAAGAACAAGAAAGGCCCTTTGAATTGTTGTTGTGTACCTTAGTGTCAGAACCGACCCATAGCTGACCCTTCTGTGGTTTTTGGAGGCAGTTAATTGCTCCTTCTCCTGTGGAGAACCTTGTGGCCTTGAACCGAGTGCCTTTGCATTGGCCACATAGCTTCTTGTCACTGGACTGCCAGAGCTTCCTAGAGTTAAGTTTAAGCGGTACATCAAATTTAGGAAGTCAGTCAGAGAGATTTAGTTAATTCAATTTAAAATTTTTAAAAAAATGACATTCATAAACAATTTGGGAAGCATACATACAGGAAGCAATTTATTCCTGGTTCCATAATTTCAGTTGCTTGGATCTTTTGTACTTCAGTCCATGTTTTTCCATCTTGCCTCCAAAGCATGGGAATCATCTTCTTTTAATTAAGCCTGGGCCCATAAAGGAATTTTAGAGTAACGTTCTCATAACCTGAAAACAAGTAGACTTGAGGACAGTTTCTCTATCAGTCTGAAGGTTTAAAAGAGAGTCATTGAGGAGTGGTTTTGTAGACTAGACTCAGAGAGATTTGTTATCACTCTCTACCCCTTATTGTAATGACCATTAGCATACACTGCCTTGCTCTTGGTTAAGATAAGCAGCAATGGATGCTTTTTTTCTTATATGATTGACACATATTCCAAACTATAGCCAAAGGTAGTATTTCTTGAATGTCTGTCCTTTTCCCCTGCATGGCTCATGACACAGAATACATATGCTAGACTACACTTGAGAACATTATTTTGCCTGTCAACTCCTTTCTCCCTAGTAGTTCCCTCAACTGCCATGTCCTATAAATTTCCATTTTCCTTCAGCAGAGGTTTCATTACATCTATTAGGCTAATTTAGGGAAAGCACTTGAACTACTCATTAATGACAACATTCGTTAGTCTGTGATATAATAATATTTGGTCATCCGATGCTCAGGGATGGAAGGATGCATGGTTTTAAAGTAAGGAAACTTGAGTTAGCTTTCATTTCTCTTACACAAGAGCCATGTGGACTTGACAAACCATTCAACTTCTTAGTACATTAGAATGTTGTTAGTAGTGTTATTGCTATTAAATCATTAATTTCTGAAATATAAAGAGCCTATCTATAGTAATAAGCAAATAGAACTAAGTTATACATGTAAAAGTTCTTTGTAGTACTTTGCCAAAATATAATTTGAGTTTTCAATGTAATTATTACCTCCACAAGGACCGCATATATTTATGCATTTTCCAATGGGACTAACACAATGTTATTTATGAATCATGTAACAAATAAATATTTACTAAACAAATATATCTTTAGTGCCCCATGTTCTTCGAAAGCAGCATATGTTAACACATTCCCTAGTCATGTGCAAATTTTGCCAATAAACTAAAGATTGAACAATGAATGGATACTGGAGTTAATAACTACATTAAGAATCAATGCACAGGGCAAGCATAAATTGTTAATGCACATGGTTTTAATTTTGTATATTTCCATACTCTTGGATTGTACCAGGGTTTCAAGTGTTCTTACTAGACCAACATAAAGATATAATGAAATACTGGAATTAGTCTCTCTGACTACATTATAGTAATAAGTAAGTTATTTTACTAAATCAAGGACAATTGTAATAATAGTCAAACTGAATATACAGCTAGAACTTTATATTCCCAGCTGTTAATCTCTTTGTTGGTGAAACGATAGATACATTAACTCTATTACCTTCATCAGGTCACATATACCAAACTCGACTAACATACATTAACAAGATAAATGATAAAGGCAAATAATCCAAATTGCTAAAATATCTTTGAAGAGGAAGTTAAGTTTTAAATATTTACATTTTATATGGTGTTTCAGCATTCAATGAGAGTTTTAGAGAATCTTAAAAATGATCCTAAACTAAATCCACTGGCGTAGAGTTGACTTCTACTTCTAGTGGATCATATAAGAAAGAGTAGAGCTGCCAAGAGTTTCCCAGAAACAAACAGACCAATAACAAAAAAAAAACAAAAAAAACCAAGAGTTTTCTAGGTTGTTAATCTTTATGTATGCCCAATGGCAGGCTGTTTAATATTTCCGCCCCCTCCCCTGCAGAGTCACTACTGAGTTTGAACTCCTGAATTTTCAGTTAGTAGCTGAATTCTATGATCCCTGTGCTGCCAAGCTCCCTCAGGGGATAATGTTGTTATTGTTTTTATGTACTGTCAAGTCAGAACCAACTCATAGCTGACCATTTCAGTAGGTTTATGAGGTAATATATTGTACAAGAGAAGATTGCCCATCTTTCCCCCATGGAGCAGCTGGTGAAATCAAACTGGGTACCTCTGGGTTGGGAGCAAAACTCCTTACCACTAAGCCACGATAGTTCCCACAAGGGATAATTGGAACACATAAGAAACACACAGAGATAATTTTCAAAGTGTTCCCACAGATCGACCTGGGATAATAAGAGCATCAAAATAACAATGACAGTAATGAGTACTTTAATAATCCATATTGACAAAAATTAATGATAAATAAATGGAGAGAAGAAAAATATCTTTTAGATAAAGAAGAAATAAATAATTTAGGGAAACAAATAGTAAATGAAACTAACTGATTGAAAATTGATAAGGCATGGAATGTTAAATTTTAATTGTATGTGCAAAAAATGAATTTATTTAAAAGGGAAAATATTAACTTTACAGTTCAGATTCCAATAGGACACTATCATTTTTTCTTAATTGGTTTGCTTACAAAGTTCATATACATTGTGTTTCACACTAGTCTTCAGTCACGTTGTATTTCATACAATCTTTCTGATGCATTATATCTTATAAAATTAAACACCATTTGATCTTGCTCATCTTATCTTGTCTTTTTGCCTGAATTCTTCCTGTTTACTTACCCATCACCCCCCATTAAACTGTGCAATCCTGTGGTTTCACCCCTTCCAATCTTCGCCCCTCAGTTCCCACCCCTAACCATCTCATGTTCCCATACCTGTTTTAATATTTACCTTTCTATTTTTACAATAATGGTCATATGTAGTATTTGTCCTTATGATATTGCATAAGTTCACTCAGCCTAATGCTCTCCAGCCTCTCCCCAGTTACATGGTACTTTTCAAAACTGTTGTTCCTGAGTGCTGCATACTATTCCATTGCAAATAATTAAATATCAAAGAATTAAATTATTAAAGTCAACATCATCAAAACTTGTGTCAATTCATATTGTGTTTCTCCTAACATGATGAAATTAAAGGTAGAAGAAACATAATTTCTGAACATGCATGTAAAAATGAAAATAGAATTGTTGAGCATCAATTTTTAGCTGTTTAAGTAGTAAAAGAGAGAATCTAAGAAATTTATATGATTGGCATAATTTTACAGATAAGGATATAGACTCAGTAGTTCTGGTTACTAAGTAGTGAGCCTCAAAAATTTAAATGTTTTTAAACATTAGAACCCAGAGCAAATGCACAATTTTTGGTTCCTAATATCTCTATGCATCTCTTACCTTTGTTGGTTTGTAATAATATTGTAAGGAATTCAGTAAACCTGTAGCATAAGATTACTCCCTAATGTGACACCCTAACTCCAATACAACTAAATCCAGCAAGTTCATTCTCCATTACAATGTGAACATATTCAACATTTCATGTGAAACATACATCAATTTTAGGATTTTTGCCTGGCATCTCAAAACTCTCTGTAAGAAATATTTATTTGAAAAAGTTAAGCAGCCAGTACAATACATCAATGAAAAAAGAATTTTTTTAATGAAAAAGAAATTTTTATTTAAAATATGTAACTACGTAAATGCACTGAAGAAATCACCCATTAGTGTTTCTAAATCTCTGTCACAACTTCACTTCTAATAGGAGATAGTTATGAATAATTACTTCAAATAAAAAGCCTTTGGTTGATCTATATCAAGCCTTTAGTTTGGAATGCTTTTTAAAAATACTAAACCTTTCAGGTTTTCAAAAGTTTTGTAGAAAAAAAAATCATCAAAACTTATAACTAATTAAATACAAACCAGAGTGCAAGAATATTCATGAAATGCACCACTATCTCAGAAGATTTAAATTGTTCATTTACTAAAGTTACTGTATTGTTGTTGTATACCATCGAGTTGAAACAGGCCCAGAGCTGACCCTCCAGTGTGTTTCCAGAGGCAGTTAGTTGCATGGAAGGTGAATGTCCATTCTTCTCCCACAGAACAGCTGGTAGATTCGAACCTCGTGCCTTTGGGATTGCAGCACAGCTTCTTGCCACTAGGCCACTAGAAGACCTCTTATAACTATATCTCTCCTATTCCTGTTGAGTGCTTTATGACTCTTAGCTTACCCTCCATTGAGTTTTCAAGGTCGTCATTCACATGAAAAGAGATCAACCTTCAAATTGGCTGGTGAGTACAAACTTCCAGAGAAGTGCAGCCTTAGTTGAGTGTCTAAGGACTATGTGATACAAGTGGCTAACACACTCAAGTGTTAACAAACAAATTGGAACACTTAATTGAATTTACATGAAATGTAAATCTAGAACAAGAAGCTGTTTCCAGAACAGAGAAAGGGAACACTGTTGTTGTAGTTGTTGTTAGGTGCCGTATAGTCATAGGCGACTCATAGCGACCTTATGAATGAAAGACCTGAGCACAGTTCATAGAGTTTCTGGAGGCAGGCTATTTTCGAAGTGGATGCCACTCCTGCTTCCAAGCGTGTTTTAATTGGGAGGCTCCAGTAAACATGTCCATCATGGGTAACTATTATCACATTTGGCACATCAGTGTCACAGTGTTTAGAATCACAGCAACCACGAGTTTTACCTCTGTACAGCAATGCACACACAGACCAGTGCTATAATACCTAGAAGAATGTTTGACCAAAAAACCCAATTTGAACCAGGCCTGAGGACCGCAGATTAAAATCATCCACCTTGGGCTTGTTAGCATAATGGTCCACTAGGCCAAAGTAGTTCTGTGTTGTCGTTATTATTGTTGTTAGGTGCTATCAAATCGTAGATGACTCATAGCAACCCCATGAATGAAAGACCTTAGCACTGTTCATAGAGTTTCCGCAGGCAAGCCATTTAGGAAGTGGATGCCACTCCTGCTTTCAAGCATTAAACATTACATGGTTTAATATCAAAAGAGCTGAGTTTCAGGGCCGGGTCCCTTCTCCATACGTATTCAATCTGTATGCTGGGCAATGATTTGAGAAGCTGAACTTCATAAAGAAGAATGTGGCATCAAGATTGGAGGGTGATTTATCAACAATCTGCATTATGCAGACAACACAACTTTACTTACTGAAGGCAAGGAGGACTTGAGATATTTGCTGAAGAAGATCAAGGTCTACAGCCATCAATATGGATTACAACTCAACATCAAGAAAACAAAGGTCTTTACCTTTGGACCAATAGACACCAGCATGACAAATGGAGAAAAGACTGAAACTTTCAATGATTTAATCTTCTTTAAATTCACAATTGGCATGCTTGGTACTACCACTCAGGAGATTGGCCAAATCTGCTATCAAGGATGTCTCCAAAGCCCTGAAAAGCAATGATGTCAAATTAAAAGTAATATGAACCTGGTTCAAGCCGTCATTTTCACAAGAACCCGCTGTGCATTTGTGAACTACACAGTCAATAAGGGTGACTGAAGATCAATTGATACCTTTGAGCTGGGCTTTTGGGGAAGAGTACTGGAGATCAGGGACTGCCAAAAGAACAAGGAGGTACGTAAATTGTGGAAAAGGCAAAACCAGAATGTTTCTTTGAGACAAGGAGAGTGAAGCATCGTCTCACACACCTTGGGCATGTTTTAGGAGAAGCTGTTTCTTCTTGTAAAGAAACATCGTTCGTGGAAAGGTGAAGGATCAGCAAGAGGAAGGAAGAACCTCAAGCATGTGCATTGATACGGTAACTGTGGCAATGGGTTCAAGTGTGTTGGGGATGGTAAGGATAGCAGACCATTCTAGATCCTTATATATTACCTAATAGAAAGTCAAATTACCCCTGATTGGGACCTCCTTTAAGCCAGTAGACCTTTTCTAACTTTTATTATCGAGTCCTCTCCTCCAAGTGTCTAAATGCCACTGAGGCTCTTTTTAAAAAGTAAATACCAACTCTAACTTTATAATATACTTCTACTTCTCAGAATGTATATTTCTGCTGTTATTGGGTGGATTATGCACATATAGATTAGGTCTATTTGGCTTATATAGTGAAGTTATTTCCAGTGATAAAACTATCTAACATGTATTTAATTTTCAATAAGTCTTTACTAAGATTAATGCTAAGTATATTTTCTATAAAACATAATGTTAACATTTGATATTAGAAGTGAAAACAGATGTAGTAAGTATAGGAACAGGAGTGATTGTGCTTAATATAGTATTTTAGCTTTTAACCCATTACAAACACATGTCTGTTTTAGTTCCTATCTAACTCCTGGTTGTTGATGTCCCAAAGTTGTCCCAATATTCCACCTTTGGTATGTAGTGTATCAATGATGGCAGGAAGTTCAGCATTATTTCTAGAGATGCCATTTATATGCATTAGGTATTCTGTCTTAAATATTAACACCTGACCCTTACGTCTAGTCATTAATGATGCAAGATAGAAAATGGGATTTCAGATTTTTATTTAGCTCCACAGATTAAATCTAGATCCCAACTTCTACAATCAATATTTAGGCAAAAATCTGCTAAAATATTCAGACAATTGAAGCCAAGATAGATTCAAAATATAGCTAAGTGAACAAGATGTTTGTTTTTAGATATCATTACAAGCCATTTAAAATCATTTTTTAATTAAAGTTTGAGTATAAATAAACTAAAATGAAGTGTGTGTTTTTATTTTAAGGAGAAAAGAAGTTAGTGATTCTGGTGGCTGCCATGAGAACAAAAATCAACATCTGCACAAGGGAAGCAATGACTTGAGATTTTATTTTCAGACAGATTTTGAAACCACCTGGTACACCATCTGTACCAAGAATCTGACAAACTGAAAAGAAACAATGTGAAAATATGCAAGTTTAGAAGTAACAGTTTCTTCCTTTAGTTCTATTTGTAGTCTACCACCTGAAAATATGTACTTATAGGAAATTCAAGAATGAACCATTGTAATTCCTTTTTACTGCACCCCCCCACACACAAGTAGCATACATTACTGTTTAATCTATAGGAGTCAAAACCCAGAATTCTACTCTTTGATTCTCAGTCAGAATGTTTTTCTCTTATTTCCTCCTCAGTAAGATTGTTGTTTCACCGTCCACACAATTCTTTTTTTTTCTTTCTTTTTTTTCTATATTTTATTAATTTT
>NW_006399826.1:12546784-12573375 GCF_000299155.1 Elephantulus edwardii | reverse complement strand
CTATGTTGAAGAAATTCCCCTCTATTCCTATTTTGTTGAGTGCTTTAATCATGAAAGGGTGTTGGATTTTATCAAAGGCTTTTTCTGCATCAATTGACCGTCCACACAATTCTGACTCAAAGTAATCCTGGGAGAAAGAATAGAACTGTCCTGTTGGGTTCCTAGTGTGACAGGCTGTAGGAAAGTTAATTGTCACCTCTTTTTTCCCAGGAGCCACTAGTGTATTCAAATGTCATCATTTTTGTTAGCAGCTGAGCATGTGAGAACTGCACTATCAGGACCCCTTCAAGATTGAGTGTGTTGTAATGTCAGATTGTTGCTGAATATTGAACAAATGTTGTTAGAATATGAAGACTAGAGTAGACACTAGGAGTTCCTTTCTAGACAACCCTTCTTCCCTCAGCCACCCTGCTTTGACTGTTGGTTGGTCAAGTCACAGGGCACCTTCACTAACACATTGCCCTCAGCCAAATGGGAGTTGCCTTACCTGTGAGATGAGGCCCCCTCTCTGCACAACTAGAGAGAGCTTTGGCAGCCTACGGGTAAAGAGTTCTGCTGCCAACCTGAAGGCACACAGTTTGAATCCACCCTCTGCTCCATGGAAGAAAGATGGACTCCCATTCTATTTACTGCCTCTGAAAACACATTGGTGGTTAGTAATGAGATGGGTCTGATGTAACAATACCTGCCCAATTGTTGGTACCTAATGACACAAGAATACACAAAGGTAGCTTCTGATTTTCGGATTGTTCTTTGTGCAACGGTTTATGCTAAAATGCCTCTTTAGCTAATTTCCTCATTCAGCCCAGATGGCCTCACCTTCTCTCCACTTCCACCCTGAGATTACTCCCTTAAAAACTCCTGTACACCATGGTCTTGGTCTCAGGTTTTGCTTTCCAGGAATCCAAACTTAGATAATGATAAATGGAAGTTAAAAATAATGAATTATAAGATTTGTGAAAGTCAATTCTTACTTATAGCATTCCTATATGACCAAATAGAAGAGCTCCATAAATTTTCCAATGTGGAACTTTTTGATGTAATGTGATTGGCATAGTTTTCTTCTGTGGGTTGGCTGATTGGTTTCTTTAGGTTTGCAGCTGAGTACTTCAACTACTGTGCAACTTGGGCTTTTGAAAAGATCTCAGTTTACTATTAAACAACATGAAATTTAGCAGACTGTGAATGTAATCAAACCAATACTTATATAATAAAAACAACTTCATTTAATACATTTTCCTTTTTGAATGTAATCAAACCAATATTTATATAGTAAAAACAACTTCTTTAATACAATTTCCTTTGTGAAGTGTGATCTTAAAAAAATGGAGTTAAGTTTTAACAATAGAGTGAAGTGAAAGAAAAAACATGGGTGTTTCTTGTGTTGTTTTTAATTGAGCATTATAGTATAATTTGGTTAAATAAAGAGTTGTTAAAATAGTGCAGGCTTTTGATGTGACAAAGTATGCTTAATGATGTGCCAATAATGTTGGGTTGTATAAGTAAATGATGAATACGTGAAACACTCTCCACAATCAGTAGCCTGTAAAGTCAAGTTTAATTCACAATATTAGTGAGGATCTTCTCAAATTTCCTCTTAAGGAGGCCTGATGATGTTGTTTGATATCATCCCATCAAATCGACTATGACTCAAAGTGATCCCACGAACAATGGATTTTAACTCTTGCCTGTCTTGTGTGATTGTGGCCATCTCTGACCCCTCAAGCCCACCATCCAGTTACTGGGTCAATCCATCTTATTATTAAGGGTCTTTCCTCCCTTTCTCTGATCATCTTTCTTTCTAAGCATGATGCCTTTCCCCAACAACTAGCCCTTTCTAACAACAAGCCTGCAGTATGTAGGATGAAGTTTCATCATTTTTGTCTAAGAAGTACCTGTGTGCACTTTCTCCAAAAATAATTACTCTTTAGGCAGTTCATGGGCTCAGTACTCTTATGTAATAGGTTAAATATTGGGCAAAATATTCAGCAGTAAGAACATACCAGTTCAGGCAGTTATCTCTTGTTCAGATTTATAACTTTAGTAACAAGTTGTGTGTTATCATAAGCTGGAGTCAACATGACGATATATTTAGTATCACTTTCACGTAAAGGTATTATTTTGATCAGAGGATGAAGCAGAAATGGTTTGGCCATAGACATGTTATCATTCATCATCACTTTGTGACTTGTTCACATATTGAACAATAATAAATGTCTATTGGCTCTCACTCACAATAGGCTGTGAGCTGACTGGATTTGCCCTTGCCTTAAAAAGGCTTTTGGCTGCCATTGTAGGGCTATTTCCAGGATGGGAAGATGAGCAGAATGCCAGATTCTGTAAAGGTGTGTTTTCTGGTTTGGGGTTGACACTAGTGTGTGGTTCTTGCTCACAATAGGCTGTGAGCTGATCACATTTGGTGTCACCTTTAAAAAGGCTTTTGGTTGCTAGTCTGGGCCTATTTCCAGGATGGGATGATCAGCAAAATGGCTGGATTCTGCAAAGGCTTTTTTTTTTCTGATTTGAGGTTGAGTCTAGGATGTGGCTCTTGCTCAGGCTGTGAGTTGATTAGATTTGGCTTCGCCTTTAAAAAGGCTTTTGGGCCCTTGGGCCTAGTTTTAGTGGATCTCCCAAATAAAACAGCTTGGAAGCAGGAGTGGCATCCACTTTCAAAAAAGCTTGCCTCTGGAAACTCTATGAACTTGGAGAAAAGATGAAAGTTTTATGTTCAAGACTTTCGTTCATAGGGTCGCTATGGGTCGTCCATGACTCTACAGCACTTAACAACAACATATTTGCAAATGTGAAACTGTATCTCACATATCTCTTTCCCAACTAACTGGTTCTGTTTAGAGGCATTAGACATAGCTCATTTGCCTCATAAAAATATGATTAGTGTGTACATGAGTCAGATATCATTGATTAATATATAAACATGCTGCCACTGAGTTGATACTAATGACCCTGTAGAACGAGGAAAAACTTCCCTATATAATTTATATAATTTCCCTATATAATCTTTAAAAAAACAGATTTTAACACTTTTTGCACCTGGAGCTCTTTATTGGTGGATTTTGAAGCATTGAATTTTCAATTAGAGCCCTTGTTCCACTTGCACTACTGCCTTAAAAGTCAAGGCATAATGACAATTGATTACTGTGTACTAATGTTTGTTTCAGCCATTGCTGTGTAGGGAAATGTCTTTTAAAAGCTGTTTTTTTCTGGATTAATAGAAAAATTTAGAAAGAAATGTGGTTGAAAAGATTGTGTTAAAAGTCAAGAAAAAAAAGGGAATAAGGAGCAGATAATGTTGAACTTTCTTCTGTAAAAGATGGAAGTATTTTAAAGGTGGCATATATTATTTGACTTGTGATTTTATTTTCTTTTTAAAAGTCTTTAATAAATACCATTTCCTTTCTTTTCAGTTTTTATTTCCAGTTCATTTTCTTAATTAAATTTTATTTTTTATACTAGTTTATTTACAATTTGAATACAAATTTGAACAAATTCTTTCCATTTCCCTCACCCACTCCACCCATCAAATTGTATAACCCAATGACTAATCCCCTCATCCCCCGCACATCCACATGCCTCTGCTTCCAGTCTGTCTTACCTCTCCTGGATCCTTTTACTCATTCTACAATAATGGTCTTATACAATATTTATCCTTGTGGGACTGAGTTAGTTCACTCAGCATAATGCTTTCCAGTCCCTCCCAAATTAGGTAATAATTTACAAAGTTATTGCTTCTGCATGCTGCATAGTACTCCATTGTGTGAATGTACTATAATTTCTCAATCCATTTATTTGTGATTGGACATTCGGGCTGTTTCAATGTTCTTGCGATGATGAATAATGCTGTTATGAACACTGGTGTACAAATCTCAGTTTGTGCCTCAATTCTCATATTCTCAGGGTATATGCCAAATAGTGAAATAGCTGGGTGATATGGAATTTCTATAGTCAGCTTTTTGAGGAAGCACCAAACTGCCTTCCAGAATGGTTGCACCATTTTACAATCCCACCAACAATATATAAGAGTTCCTTCTTCACCACATCCTCTCCAGCATCTTTTACTTGCTGCTCTGTTAAACTTTGCCTCTCTTACTGGAGTGAGATGGTAGCTCATTGTAGTTTTGATTTGCGTCTCTTTTTTATTGTTTTTTTTAAAAATTAATTTCAATGAACATCTACAGAGATTTTGGATTTCCACTCATTCGTTGTTGCACTTTTGCATCTCTTTTATTGCCAGTGATTTAGAACATTTCCTCAGGTGTCTGTTTGCCATTTTAATATCATCCTCTGTGGAAATTATTTCCATATCTTTTGCCCATTTTGGAACTGGATTATCAGTCTTTTTCTTGTTGAGGCCCAGAAGTGTTGTGTAAACTTTTGCTATAAGACTCTTGTCTGAGATGGTATTACCAACAAAGATAAAAATTGGACTCAGGTGAGGGAGAGGTTGTAGAGAAGATAGAAATGACCAATCAGTCAAGTGTCCATTTTCCCAATGACCCTGTGAGAGGGGATGGGCATATGAAGAAAAACTGGAGCAATAACACTGCATATATGGGACATCGTGTCTTTCTGGATGTAGGGAAGGGGACAAAAATGTAAAATACTGAGTCACAGAGAAGTTCTAGTTTTCATGTACATGAACATCGAAAACTGCACAAATTTGAGGTCAACCTGTATAATATGGATGACACTGGACATCTGAATATATCAGAAATACTATACTAAAATCAATTTTGATGTGGAGAGGTGAGAAATAAAGACCTGTTATCTTTCCATGCTTAAAACATTCACGTATACCCTCTTGTCATAACTAATGCAATGTTACCATTACTAATGCAATCTAACAAAAAGTTTTAAATTTCAGAAAGCATTTGAATTCTCAGTGTAGTTCTATTGCTATTTTATTTTAATGAGTGTAATTAGGCTTCATTCGGGTATGATTTGGGGAATGCCATATAGAGTAAATAATTTTTCAGTTAAGCCCTCCTACACTTCAAATGCACATAAATATGTCAATTATTTCATTTTGAAACAGCATCATTCATTGATATGTATTTGTTCTCATTACACGGCCCTGTATACTGGTCACATTATCATCTTAAAGTTAATTGGTGACATTTTTGTAAGTGCATATGCAAATATGTAGGAGCCAGGTGTTACTCATTTAGAATTACATGTTTAACTTAATGGATTGTTTCAACATAGATTCATGAAAGAGACTTTTGATATAATCAATTTTATCCTTGGAAGAACCCTCCTACATTAAGTCCATTATAAGATAGCTACATGTTTTATTATTGTGTTAGTGTTATGATAATTTTGCTAAATTATTAGATAATTAAGTACCTACATAGGACTCTAGAGTGACAAAATATCATGAATTATTTATGAATAAAGTAGAAATTAAGTCTGTTGAATTACATGAAAATACTTTTTTAAAGTATCTACTGAATCTGATTTTAACTCACTGAGTACATTAAAGTTCTTTAAAAATATTTTATATACTAACTGGTATGAAAGAAAACTCTTGACAAGTATAACTAAAGATATATCTCTTAATTTTCCATTTTACCTGTAAATTTAATAAAATTATAATTACAACAGGAAATTTTACTTAGTTTTTCTATGCCTTTGAGTGTAGCCTTTGCATTCCTGTGAGCCAAACAGAGAAAGCTTGTTCAACTTTTCATCTCATCATTGGAGTAAATTTCTCGAGAAAAAAAAGAGCCCAAAACACCACATTAAGATGGCTTTTACCCAGAAACAGAGTCTATTATTTATTGTTCTATAATCATTTGGGAGCTCATATATCCTCTTGCTTAACTGGTATGAACTTTGCTCAAACAAAATTAACATACATGCATCAAATAAATTCATGAGTTTTATTAATTTTTAAATTTCATATATACTAAGTGAACTCTGATTCCCTTGGAAATTCTTATACAATGACGCATGTGTGATATAAGCCGACAAGTGCTTAGAAACCACCAATGAAATCAATCAGTTTTCCCTTTCACAAGATAGAAAAGGTCAGTGCAGTTTAGGGGTCAAGAACAGAGTTTGAGAATGTGGTCTGGAAAGATAACTTGTGCATTACATATCTGTAAGGATAGAAAAAAAATTACCTTCTCTGTGCCTTATTTTCCTCATTCAATAAATAGATTTCTATGTAGATTAAGTAGACAAAGTTATATTGAATTAATAAAGCAAATAAAAGAATCATTTTTAATTTTGTAGAGACATATTTTTATGACATACTTTGCTCTTTTTAGAGAATGAAGTTCTATACAAAAAGCTTTCCTTTTTCATGATAAAATGTCATATGTCAGTGAAGAGTTGATAGGACTAAAATAGAGATAGTTTTAATTTCATTAATTGATTCAACATTCATTATGTGTCTAAAATGTAAGAGATATCGGGCTAGATGTTAAAAGTTCAATAAGAAACACTTTACATATTTGTTGCTGTTGATATATAGGAAACTAATATTTTAGACAACAACAAAAAATTAAGTCACAGACATGAAGTAGATTCCAGCTCGCAGGGACACTTTAGTAGTTTCTGAGGCTGTAAATCACAATGAGAAAGGTTGTGGTAACTATTATTTTATTCATCAAACATAGGCTAGACCTAATGATACTTTTCTCATAGCTTTAAAAAACGTATTTTAAAGCCCATTTTCTTAAAATTGTCTATTTTAGATTGTATTTCAATTTATACAGTGTCTTTAATTTTGGTAAATATTTTTTCTTTATTTTATTATTAAAATTTTATGTTAGAATAAGTTAAATTATAAGCTCCTGTTTTTAAAGCAGAGATTCAAAGATAATTATCAACTATATTTGATTTCCTAGAAGATGAAGCAACTTTATGCATTATTTTAGACCAAAGATATGTTTTTTAAATAGATACTTTAAGTATGACAAAAGCTAAAATCAATACTCCCTATAGTTTTAATTAATTCTTTTAATATGTATATACTCTTGAAATAAAGTTAGCATGTCACCTGTCTTTGTATTATACACATGACTTAAAATATTTCATTCTAAAAAAAATTCATTCTCTCATAATCCTACATTATTTCTGGGGATTGATAGTGAATATTTCATATTCAATTCTCTTATTCTTATGTTAGGCAATTTGGTTCATTGGTTATCAAAAAACATTACAGGCAATTCAATTCGAATGCCAAGATAGTATTGGTGTTTGTTGTTGTTTTTTTCCTGTGGTTGAATATATATATATACCGATGACATCCACTTCCTAAACCACATGCCTCTGGAAACTCTATGAACATGGAGAAATGATGAAATTATAGAAGGGTTCAGATCTTTTGTTCATAGGATCACTATGAGTCATCCTCAACTCAACAGCACTAAACAACAACAACATATTGATTACTACTTCCTTCTTGTGTCATTTCTAACACTAGAAATAGGTCACAAATTACTCAAGGACATTGATTAACTCTTCTTTTACCTTTCCTATCTGCAAGATCCCATGGATTCAGAAAGGTTTTGCAAAGTATTTATTTGCATCTAGTAGTATAATTTTCAATTACTATATACTACAATTTTTTAAAAAATACCATACAGCATTTTATATGCAACAGTCCTTTTCATTCATTTTATTAGCTACACAAGGGCTGTAAAGCACCTCATCTGAGCAAACTGTACAAAATATCATCAGAAAAAAAAACCACCCTCCTAGTTTAATGAAAGACCCGAAATTATTATCGTTCCTTTATTTTCTTTATATCAAGTAACTGGTACTTCCTTAAAGGTAAACTTAATGCATCTGCCTAATGAACAAAAAAGACATTTGATCCACAAATTAATGACCATATCTTATAAATGTGCATGCATGCATACTTGTAAACCATATAGGTTTTGCTACAATATAAACTACACTATACATATATCTAGAAAAATTTTTTAACAAACATATTTAAAAGATAGAACATAGTGATCATTTTGACTAATTTCTTATAGTTTTCAAACATTTACAAATATATCACTACTATTGTTTGCAGTCCATTCTAACTAGCCTTATTCTTATCTCTCAAATAAAGGATTTTGCTTGCAACTTATTTTTTCGTTTGCAACTTTTAAGGTAGAGCCAGTACTTTCTATTTCCCAGAAGATTACTTTGCTAACCACATATCAACAAAACAAAAATCAATGATCTTATTGACACAAAACAAAAAATGGAGGTAAACATGTTTTACAAATTACATATTTTACATATTTTGCTAAAATTACATATTTTACATGTTAAAATTACACATTTATGTATTAAAATGTTATCACTTAATTTTAATTACTTTATTAAAATAAATTTTATATTACAAAAGTACATATTGTACTAATGATTTATCCCTTCAGTTAGAGCAACAGAACGTCTTTCCTTACAATGCTTAAGTTGTGAAGGATCCAGGTGCAGGAGGAAAATGATGCACCTGATTTTGCATCTTCTGGAAGATGACGTCTGTGAGTACTCTGATGTGCAACATGGGAGCCCTTTTCATAAGCATTCTATTAGTCAAACATTGCTCTGCCCATATCCTGATGTTTGTCTTGGACTTAACATGCTCTTAATGCTGAGAAAGTGCTTCCTTATAAATTTGTGGAAGGCTTTCTCTTCTTTGAACTGACAACTTTAAGACCCATGTGGAGAATCAAAGAAATTAAAATTCAGCCATTTCCATGGTTACTCTGGGGGCCTAGGCCATCCAGAGGACTTGATAGGGACCAATTCTCTCTTTTCTCTGGAACGTCAGATTTGTGAAGTCAGCTGTGTCAGCTTTAAAGAAGGATGAGTCCTTCTGGCGAATGTTGAGACTCTCACTTAGTGCAAGAAACCCCCATGGAGTCATAATTTTGAGGAGATGTGGCAATGAGAGGGCAGGCCAAGTTGCTGGGTCTTCATGGACCGTGGCTCCTTGCACAGCCTTGTGGTCTACAAAGTCCTCAGCCCAGCCAAGAGAATCCTTTCGGTCTAGTGTTTCTGTCTTATTCCTATTCTTCTTTTTCACAGCAGACTCTGATTGGCACTGGACTGTCTTTTTGTCACATCAGATAGCTTTCCCTCTAGATACCAGTCTAATGTGAGGTTGACAGATCTTAGATGGTCCAGATGTGCTGCATCCCAAGGGGGAATGAAGAATTTAGAGATGTGCTCAGGTGTCATCACAGCTTGGAAAATGTCCTTGCTCTTGGTTGCTTGTTTCTCTTCTGCTGCAGGCTTACTCACTCTGGAACTGTTCCAAGCAAACGTGCTTTCAGTAGCACTTTTCATGGCAAGCTGAGATGCTGCTGACAGCACGATTTGAAGGTTGAGTGGGTCCCAGGCTGTGAGCTTGTTGAAATGTCTCTTCTGAAATATCAGAAGTGAACCTGTACCTTTCTTTTCTTGAAGCAGACAGCTCTCATTACATCATGCTATGGTCAGACGTCATTGGCATGGCAATGGGAGATAAAGCGCCTGCTTCCTCAACTGTTGCTCACCCTGTGATACATTCAACTCCATTACAATAGAGCCAATCAAAGTGTTTCACAGAAAATATCCTTTCAATCCTTATTAGCCTAAGTGCAACATTTAGGAAAGAAAATTGTGTAAGCGTTTTAGTAAAATTATTTTGGAAAAAAATGTGTTTGTAACAGTGGGCAAGATTTAAGTGAGATGGTATATTCTGAACAAAGTGTTTTACAAAAATGGATAGTGTATCAGTCATGCACAAAATGAGTTGGCTTTGATTAGAGTCCCTAGATGCGGCTATGTGTACAGTTTACAGCAGCTCCTTATTGAGACATTTTTGTTTTGTTCTAATTTAGAGAAGGCAGCCCATTTTCAAATGTGTCTTGAAAATACAAAGATACCTTTACAAAGGGTGCGGTTACAGATAACATTAAAGAGATAGGGAGCAATTTATTTGTTCATTTATAAGGCACATGGTCAGTTATATGTGTTCCCTAATCATTACTAATTGAAAGACTGACAGCTCAAATCTACCTAGGGGCACTTTAGAAGAAAGTTGCTTGTGAAATTTCACAGCTTTGAAAATCCCATGAAGTGAAGATTTACTGTGTAGCATGTGTGGACACAATAAGTGTGAACTGTCTTGAAGGGAACTAATTCAGACTAGATTTTTAGTGTCCAAGTAACATATTAATGGACAAGAAAGAATTAAAAAAACATACCATCTTACCTTCACATGGACATATCTTCTTGAAAAAGTGACTCAAAGAGAAGAATGTTAGAAATAAAAACTCTGAGCTATTTGCCATTCCATTTATAATTAATAATAATAATAAAAATAAATATAATGCAATAATTAAAAGGCCTGTAGGTAAGACAGAATTAGAGATCCTTTTTTAGAAGAAAAGGAAGAAGGCAGTATTGAGCTAAGAGTGAGCATCATGCATTGGCAGTCAGTAAGGGGACTGGTTTGATTCACTACTGGACTGTGACCTGGTAAGATCTGGTTGAATAGCAAAATAAAAAGGAGAGCATACAATTTAAGAGACAGTCAGAAGACACCACTCTCTTGAGAATGTAAGCACTCCAGAGACTGTAGGTTTTGATAAAGTCAAAGGGTTTCTCACTGTCTGTGGCTTGGTAAAGTCTATACTTGAGTTTACATGGAGGCTACTATTTTGTGATTTTCAAGAGATTTAAAGGCTCATTTAAATTTTCATCACTTGTATTCACTTGTCCAGAAACTGATGCTCTCTATCAAAATATCTATTGTCTAAGACAGTACAGATCTACTGGAACCTTTGAAATTGGTCTTTTTGTGGACATCTGATCATATTTTCAGTCTTCCTTTCCTACTAACAATCAGGAAATAGTGCTTATAAAATTCTTATTGCCTTTAATCAACTTGAAAGATTAAATCTTTTGAGTTGTTGCTGTAATTAGATGCCGTTGAGTTTGAGTATGACCCATGGAAACCCCATGAACAAAAGATCTGAACCCTGTCTTATCCTGCGCCATCCTCACACTTCCTGACACACTTGAGCTCACTGCAGCATTCACCCTGTCAATTATCTGGCTGACATTGTTCCTCTCCTTCAACAACCCTCCACCTTTCCAAGCTTGACAACACTTCCTCAGAAATAGCTTTTCATAATAACTTGCCCAAAGTATGTGAGATAAATCTTTATCATCTTTGCCTCCAAAGATCACTCTGAACATTTTTTAACACATATTTGTTTGTTCTTTTAGGAGTCCATGTAATATTCAGCACTCTTCTTTAACACTACTGCTCAAAGGCATCAATTCTTCTTTTGTCATCTTTATTCATTGTCCAGAAAGTTCTTGAAAAGATCATGGCCTGAATCAGGTGCAGTTTAGTCCTCAAACAAAAATTATTGTTTCTCAATAATTTGGAGAAATCCCTGACTGCGCATTTCCCAGTGCAATACATCTCTTGAGCAGGAGTCTATAATATTGATCTTTTGTATTTTAAGAGTCTATAGTTTGTGTCTGTGGTATATCACTTGTCTGTCATTTTGCTGTAATGAGATAACTTGAGGTATAAATAATACTGAAAGCTGTGCAACTGGTGTGCCAATACTGTAAGGGTTACCCACGGTGGACAGGGTTTGGTAGAACTCCCAGATTAAGATAGACTAGGAAGTATCCTCTTCTTAAATAAGAGGCTGAAAACCCTATGAACAATAGAGGAATGAGGATGGTTATAGTATTGTAGTGTTAGAACCCAGATTGGAAGCTAACCAAAATGAGGAAAAATAATAACAAGCATCATTTAATGTTTGGAACATGGAATGTATGTAGCTTGAAGGTTGGAAAACTGGAAATTTTAAAAATTTTCAATAGTAATAAAGGAGGAAGTAGAAGCTGCATCGAAAGCACTGACAAAACTGGAAATTTTTTTAAAATGAAATGGACTGAATGAATATTTACATACTAGGCCTTAGTGAAATGAGATAGACCAGCTTTGGCCACTTTGAATCATATAATTATATGGTACACTATGCTGATAATCATATGATACACTAAGACAGGTTTGGAAGCAGAAGTGGCATCCATTTCCTAAACAACACGCTTCTGGAAACTCTATGAGCTGAGAAACGACAATACTTATAGAAAGGCTTCAGGTCTTTTGTTCATACGGTCGCTATGAGTCATGCTCCACTCTATGGCAATCAACAACAATCACAATATGTTAGACTGGGAATGAAAAACAGAAGAAAAATGGTGTGTCATTCATAGTCAAAAAGTCAATTTCAGGTTGTATTCTGAAATACAATGTTGTCAGTGATAGGATACATCCATACACATACAAGGAAGACCTGTTAACACAACTATTATTTAAATATACACTTCTCCATCTGGAGCCAAAGAGGAGGAAATCATGAATTTTCACCAAGTCTTGCAGTCTGAAATTGAGTGAACATGCAATCAAGATGCATTAATGGTAACTGGAATGAAGACGTGGGAAACAGTGAAGGAGGAATAGTAGTTGAAAAGATATAGACTTGGGAATAGAAATGAGGCTGTGAATAGAATGGTTGAATTTTGTATTTACCTTGATTTATTCATTGTAAATATCTTTTTTAAAAGACACAAACAACGACTTTACACATGTATCTCACCTGATGGGGAATCAGATTGACTACATTTGTAGAATAAATTGACTACATTTGTAGAAGAAACTGTGGAGAAGCTCAATATTGGCAGTCAAAACAAGGCCAGGGGTGGACTGTGGGTCAGACTATCAATTACCCATATGCAAGTTCTAATTGAGGCTGAAGAAAATGAAAATAAATTCAGAGGAAACAAAGATATGATCTTGAATCAATTCCATCTGAATTTCAAGATCATTGTAGGAATAGCTTTGGGGCATTGAACACCAGTGATCGAAGACCAGATGAGTTGTGGGATGATATCCAGGATATCATCCATGAAGAAATAAAAAAAGTCATTAAAAAATAAGAGGAGAGAGGAAAAAATTGAAATAGATGTCAAAAGAGAGCCTAAAAATTGCACAGGAACATCAAAGGCAAAACAAATGGAAAACATGCTCAAGTAAAAGACTTGAACAGAAAATTTCAAAGGGCAGCTCTGGAGGACAAAGAAAAATACTATAATGGAATGTGCAGAACTGGAATTAGAAAATAAAAGGGAAGCACTCACTCTGTATTTCTCAAGCTGAGAAAACTTAAAAACAAATTTAAGCCTCAAGTAGCAATATTGAACAATACTATGGACAATATATTGAATGACTCATGAAGCATCAAAAGAAGGTCGAGGGAATACATAGAATCACTGTACCAGAAAGAACTGATTAACACTGAAAAAATTCAGGAAGTGTCATACGAACTGGAGCCAGTGGTAATGAAGGAGGAGTTAGAAGCTGCATTGAAGGCATTGGCATAAAATAAAGTCCCAGAAATTGATGGGAAACCAATTGACTTGTTTCAATTAAAAAAATGCAGCAATTCCACTACTGGGAATGTACTCAAAAGAAACCAGAACTGCCGCAAAAGCAGGTATATGCACACCCATGTTTATTGCTGCTTTGCTCACAATAGCAAAGAGTTGGAA
Organism: Elephantulus edwardii; assembly: GCF_000299155.1. NCBI lineage: Eukaryota > Metazoa > Chordata > Mammalia > Macroscelidea > Macroscelididae > Elephantulus > Elephantulus edwardii. Next base: position 12,559,785 of record NW_006399826.1, on the reverse strand, counting down.
ACAACCCAAGTGCCCATCAACAAATGAATGGATAGAAAAGCTGTGGTATATTCACATAATGGAATATTATGCAGCACTGAGAAACAAGGAACTTGTGTTCTATTATACAAAATGGGTGACCCTGGAGGACATTATGCTGAGTGAAATATCTCAGTCACAAAAGGACAAATACTGCATAATACCACTGTTACAAAACAAGACTGACGTATGGATTGGGGGAAACTAGGAGAAGAGGGGATAGATAATGTGCACAGTATTGAAATGGATGAAAGAATGTATTAAAGGAATATATGACTAGGTATTGTTGGCATGGCAAGAGCCCAGAATAAGAGCTGCATGGTCAAGTGGTCTGGGGGGTGGTGGGGAGAAAGAAAGAAAGAAAGAAAGAAAGAAAGAGAGAGAGAGAGAGAGAGAGAGAGAGAGAGAGAGGAAGGAAGGAAGGAAGGAAGGAAGAACAGAGGGAGGGAGGGAGGGAGGAAGGAAGAAAAAAGAAAGAAAAGATACAGCAGTGAATGTGCTTACCAGTCTATGTCAGGAAATTTGGAGACAGCTGTCTGGCCAATATATTGGAAGAGGTCCATATTTGTTCCCATTCCCAAGAAAAGTGATCCAACTGAATGTGGAAACTATCAAACAAGGTAATTAATATCACATGCAAGCAAAATACTGTTGAAGATCATTCAAACATGACTAGTACATAGATAGGGAACTGTCAAAATTGTAAGCAAGATTCAGAAGAGGCCATGGCATCAGGGACATATCAGATGGACCCTTGCTTAAAGTAAAGAATACCTATTTGTCTATTTGTCCAAGAATGCCTATTTGTGCTTTATTGACTATGCAAAGGCATTTCACTGGATTACAACACGTTGTGGCTGATAATGAGAAGAACGAGAGTCCCAGAGCACTTAATTGTGCTCCTGTGCTTCCTGTGCCTGGACAAGGAGGCCTCTGTGCGAACAGAGCAGGGGAACACTGCATGGTTTAAAATTGGGAGAGAAATGTGTCAAGATTGTTTTGTCTCTCCATATTAATTTAATCAGTATGAGGAGCAAATTATTAGAGAATCTGGACCTTAGGAAGAGGGGCATGACATCAGGATTGGAGGGCAATTCATCAATAACCTGCGTTATACAGTTGACACAGCTTTGCTTGCTGAAAGTGAAGAGGACTTGACATTCTGGTTGCAGAAGATCAAGAAATGCAGCTTTCAGTATAGATGTCATCTTGATGTCAAGGAAACTAAGATTCTTACCACTGGACCAATATGAACATCTTGATGGTTGGAGAAGAAATTGAAACTGTCAATAGCTTCATCTTGCTTGGTACCAGCAGTCAGGAATCAAGGAGATGCATTGTTGTTGTTGTTGTTGATTGTCTTCGAGTCGAGCATGACTCAAAGCGATCCTATGAACAAAAGGCCTGAAGCCCCTCTGACGACATTTATCAAAGTTCAGAGAGCTACCAGAGGCATGTTGTTTAGAAATTGAATGTTACTTCTGCAGTTAGGGACCTCTCTAAATTATTGAGGAGTAATGTCAGTTTGAGGACTAAGATTCCATAGTCTTTCCAATCATTTGCTATGCATTGAGAGCTGGACAATGAATAAATATGTCAGAAGAATTGATGCCTTTGAACTGTGGTGTCAGAGAGGAGAACTGAACATCCCATATATGGGACAAAAGATATGTCTTGGAAAGGGTGCTGCCAGAATGTTCTTGGGTGGCAAGAAAGATAAGGCCTCACCTCACATACTTTGGGCATGTTGCTAGGAAGGCCTTTTCTTTGGAGAAGGACATGATGGATGTTAGGAGGGGTGGAGAGTTGGTGAAGCAGAAGAAGACCCTCAACCAGATGGATTGAGATGGTGACTGCAATGGGCTCTTTTAAAAAAAAAAATTTTATTTTCATTATGATTTTAATGAACATTTACAGAGAAATTAGATTTCCATTCACTCATTGTTGCACATCTTACTCCCTTGCCCTTCCTTCCCCTTCTCCCAGTTCACTTTCTTTCTTTTTTTTTAAATATTCATTCATTGTTGCACAAGCATCCTCCCCCAATTCTCTTTGCAATGATATATCTCTTATTCTGGGCTGTTGTTGTACCTGTAATACCTAATCATATACTCATTTTAGACAGTTCTTTCTTTCATCTGTTCCAATGCAATGGTCATTATCTATCCACTCTTATCCATTTCTCCTCCAAACCTCCCATGTCAGACCTGCTTTATAGTAGGGGTGCTATGCAGTATTTTTTGGGGGAGACTGAGATATTTCACTCAGCATGATGTGCTCCAGGGTTCCCCATTTTGTGTAATGTTATACAAATTCATTATTTTTCAGTATTGCATAGTATTACTTTGTATGAATATATCATAGGGTTTTTTTTTTTATCCATTCACTTGTTGATGGGCACTTAGGTTGCTTCTATCTTTTTGCTATTATAAATAATATGGCAATAAATATGAGTGTGCATATATCTGTTTGGATGGCAGTTATGGTTTCTTTAGGCTATCTATATTCCCAGTAGTGGAATTACTGGGTCAAATGGTATTTCTCTTTACAACTTTTTGAGAAAGTGCTAAACCACCTTCCATTGTAGTTGCATCATTTATACTTCCACCAGCAGTGAATAAGGGTTCTAATCTCTCCATAAACTTACCAGCATTCATTTTTTGCTGCTCTGCTGAACTTTGCTATTTCTTTTTTTTTTAAACTTTGCTATTTTCAATGAGCTCTTGTGTGTCAGGAAGAATGAAGATGATACAGGATAGAACAGAGTTCAGATCTTTTGTTCATGGGGTCACTATGAGTCGTGATCAATTTGATGACACCTAACAACAACACAACAATTGTTTATGTCCATCATACTTCGTGACTTGCTGGTCTTTATGACAATATGACCATAAACAACTACTGAACTTTATGCATGAGCTGTCTAACCATTCAACTGTAAGTTCCTTAAGGCACAATTGGAACTTTATGATTTGACTATTCCCCACAAAGACCTGAATAATTAGAATAGATGCCCAGAATAGGCCTTTACATCATTAAAAGTAATAATAATAATAATAAAGAATATTATTTTACATAAATTACAGTGCTTGGTAAGCACAAGATAAATGCTTGATTGACTTTCATACAAGATAAGCTAAAAAAAGAATTAGAGATTTTTATAGATTGGTTAGAAAAAAAAATGGGGTTCCGGGGAAGAGAAAAACTGCACATAGTATTTGAAACATACTTGTGAACTCTTTTTTCTTTTTAGACAAAGTCAAGGGAGAAAGAATAATTTGTTTAAAAAGAGCAGTGTATTAAAGCTAGTGTTGGCAGCGTGAAAGGATATCAATAGTAGTATAATAATCTGTCTACCTTCCTAGGGCGTAGGATCAGTACAAAGTGCTGGTCATTGGAGATAAAAAACATCCCCATTCTCTAAACTTTTCACCAATTCTCACACTAGTTATCCCTCTTGTTGAACTCTGTGTCTGAGTTCTAGAGCACATCGCAGTGCCCACACTAAGAAGTTTATCAAGGAAATAACAGGGCATAGTTCAGGATCAGGAAGCATGTGTAACAAATTTGCTTCTTCGATGCAGAGCAGCTCTCTTAGCTCATCTTAACCTCGTAGGCATTCTCTCAGCCTCCTGCCGAGAGTCTCATTTTGGCTCTGCCATCTTTGCCATCAATTTTACCTAAGGATTCCTTGTGGACCACTTGTCGCGTTAAGTGTTGCCGTCCTTGGCTAGTGTTACAGCTCTGTTAAGATGTTCTTTGTTTCCTTCTCTCTTCTCTAAGCTTCCTTCTTGCTACTTCTTATTATGCTCTTTCTGTCTCAAAATCTCTGTGGGGTTGTTACACGTAAGCATAATTCCTTATGACTTTCAAGGCCTGGCCCCTTGAACTGATCAAACTCTTCTCGGTGGGCTGTTATTGTGTATTGTCAAATCAGGACCAACTCATAGTTGACCTTTCAAGGGGTTTCAGAGGAAGTAAATCACACAAGAGAAGATTGATCGTCTTTCTCTGTGGAGTAGCTGGTGGATTTAAACTATGTTCCTTTGGATTAATAGTGCAATTCGTCACTACTAGGTCACAAGAGGTCTCTATGGACACTTGGGCTACTGATAATTCACACAGTAAATTATAGTCACCTAATTTACAGAAGGACCTCTGGTGTTCTAGTGGCAAGAAGCTGCACTGCAATTTCCAAGGCATGGGATTTGAGACCACCAGCTGCTCTCTCTGGGAGAAGGATGCTCACTCTCCTCCCTTGTAATTAACTGACTCTGAAAACCTGACGGAGGGTCAACTATGAATCGATCTTAACTGGACAATACACAACAACAATTTGCATATGTCCTACTTTCTTTGCTTGCAAAGTTTATTACCCATTATCAGCAAAGTGCATGCCAAACGTGGAGCAGGTTACAGTCAAGAGTCAAATTAAATCTATTAAACCAAGTTGTTTACGTATACCTGGGAAACGGCATCCAAACTAGACAGAAATAACAACTCTGTGGGGTAGAAATCTATAACATGAATCACTCCTCAGAACTTAGGGAAAATCATCTCCCAAGGAGATGTGTTTTCCAAAGGACCAAGTCCAAAGGCCACATAACACATTTCATCACAGCAAACTTAAGTTTCTACTTTAGTCCTAATACTAGTGAAATGTATTCTCTTCCTTTAAGGCATTTAGCTTCTCTGGCATCCAGTGTCCATTAAATGTCACTTTTATACTAATATTTCATGGAATTTATAAAGCATAAATGGTAACACCCTGGGGAATTTTAGCAACTTTTCAGTTGGCAACTGGTTGCTGCTTCCTAAGTATGTATGTTGTTGCTATTCTCATCAGGTGCTGTTGAGTTGAGTACAACTCAGGGACCCTGTAAACAATAGATCTGCACTCTGTCCTATTCCGTACCATCTTCATCATCTCTGACACACTCTAGCTACAGTCACTGGACAATTCATCTTACAGAAGGCTTTTTTCCCCCTTTCACTGACCCTCCCATGTTATTTTCCAAGAAAATATCCTTTGCAATATCAATTCAACTCATTGGCCCCAAAATAGTATTATTCATATTTTTAAATAATTTTTAAATTTTAATTGTGATTTTTAACAAAATTTTACAGAAAAGTTAGATTTTCATTCATTCATTGTTGCTCAATTTACCCCTCTCCCACCTTTCCTTCTCTTTGTAAATAAACTAGTATAAAAATGCTCCCTTTTTTGTACTAGTTTATTTACAAAATTCAAATACATTGGTCTTGAGAACAGATTCTTACAATTTCCCTCAACCTCCACCCAACATTAATTTTCTTTTTTGTAATATGACTTCTCTAACTTGAAAAAAGAAAAGGGCTATGTAAAACAGGGACAAAAAATAGAAAAAGAAAAGGAAACAACTTTGTAAAGATCTACTGAAGTAAATCGCTTATGGTTGGTATGCCCAACTATAGTAGAATTGTTGAAAGCTTTGGTTTTAGAGAAATAAATAGTAAATTATAAGTCAGAGGTCAGACAGAAAAACTTCAATTTGAAATAATTTGATTTCATGGTTATTTTGATGACTGTGGACTTACTGAACCATTGTCCTCACTTCAAAAGAGGTATGAATACATATACACGTCAAGGGATTATTCTAAGGTGAGGATAGAATCCGGTAATGTATAGAAATGTTCTTGATAGAATGTAAGTCTCTATTCTCATTAGTAATCTGGCTACAATGATTTCAATTATAGGTAAAAAAATGGATTTGGTATTTTCAGAATTTAAGACACTAGCAGTTCAGGGTGAGTAAATTTTTTAGATGACTTTTCATGTTGACATGGAACCTAAAATGGCATTGTTGTTAAGTGCCGTCGAGTCGTTTACGACTCATAGTGACCCTATGCACAACAGCCCTAAACCCTGCTCTATCCTGCGCCAACCGCACTGCCTCTGACACACCCATCCCGATTACCCCAGTCACAGAATCAATCCATCTCATAGAGGGTCTTCCCCTCCTGCGCTGTCCCTCCACCCTCCCAAGCATGATGTCCCTCTCCAAGGACCCGTCCCTTCTGGCAACATGTCCAAAGTATGTCAGACGAAGCCCCAGAATCCTTGCCTCCAAGGAGTAGCTTGGTTTAATCCTCTCCAAGATGAGGTACTGAAAAAAAAAAAAAGCAAGCTGTGGGGATGTTAGAAACATACAAAGCTTTAGACAACAGAGCAAGAGTGAAAAGAATGAAGTACTGACTTTCAATTTTTAAAGAGTAGGACCTGACATTCCAGTCATTGCAAGGCTGTCATTTTTTTAATGAATTTTTGTCTCCTTTTATTCTTTAAGTAAAATTGCAATTTATGAAAGAAATGAAGAATAAGTTTGTTCTTAAAGAAAGAAACCAAATCGTAAAATGCAAACCCTCTCAAACCATAAACTTGACGAGGAGTAAGCCTTTTCAATTAGAGCTCATTCGAAGCATTCACAGTGTTTTCATCCTCTCCTCAGTCACCAGGCGTTTTCATGTAGCAGGCATAAACTCAGTAATGGATTAATAGTTCTGTGATTAATGGAATAGTTGTAAAAATCATCATTTTTAATCTGTTGCTGTGCTAATCAGAAAAGGCACTTTGTTAAAAATGAAGGCAGCAAATTTTATTGATGCGTAGAGACAGCTCAAGTCACAGAACAGCAGTGGTGCCCACACAAAATGTTCCAAGATTTCTAGGGAGAAGGGAGCTTTTTAAGCACAACAATGGGAAAAGGGAGTATGTGACTACAATCATGAAGGATTGAGATCACACCTAGTTTCAAGACACTGGTGTTATGTACTGTTGAGTCAGAACCAATTCATAGCTCACCCTTCAGTGGGATTTAAGAGGCAGTGCATCACATGGAGAAATATTGTTTATATTTCTTCTATGAACAACTAGTAAGTTAAAACTCCTTGCCTTTGAGTCCTGTAAAACTAGCAAGGGCTACAGTCATCATCCTGAGCATAAAACCAATCCCCCTGAAGTCAAATATGCCACCATACTCCCCATCTCTTTCTACTAATTCCTATACTTATCTTACTGCTCTGCTGGGTCCAAATATTTTATAATAGCTGACAGTGCATATGGAATCATACTCATGATTATGAGGTGTTAATAGAATACAATTTCAGTTGGCAACAAGATACAACTGCTCAGTAAAGACAGCTTCAAAAGTGTGTTCACAGGACCTTCAGACGTCAGCCTCATGGCTTTAGGCTGGTGTTACAAATCTCTTAGACCTGCCTCAACTCCAGTCCTCTAGTAAACCTGGGTAAAGGCTCCTACCTCTGGTTGCATGAAGTAGCAGTCCTAAAGTCAGTTCTGTGTCAAGCGAGGTCTGTGGATCTCAGCTGGAGCTGCTGTTGTTCTCTTGTAGGTCTATCTGATGGAAGAGTCTCTGGCCCCAAAGGGTGTCTTACATTCTCTGCTGCTTCTTTGCTGCTTGTGAGATTCTCAAATTCTTCTGCATAATCTGTTCAATTTAATAGCAAGTCTAGTCAATCCCCTTGTGAATAGACTAACACTATCCTGAGCCATTTTCACTGACGCTAACACACTTGTCTCCACTACCTGTGTCAATCCATCTCATTTGGGATCTTCCTCTACTATGCTGTCTCTCCATCCTTCCAAACGTGATGTCCTTCTCCAAGAACTGGTACCTCTTGGCCATTGCCCAAAGTATGTGAGACAGAGCTGCAAATTCCTTGCTTCCAAGAAGAAACTTGGTTTCACTCTCTCAAGGATGAACCTGTTTGTTCTCCTAGCATCCCATGGTATGTTCAGTACTCTTCTCCAGCACTGTAACTCAAAGGCATCAATTCTTCATCTATCATCCTTAGTCATTGTCAAGCTCTTTGATACATATTAAGTAATTGTGAAGACCATAATCCAGATCAAGTGAACCTTAGTCTCTAGACTGACATTATTGCTCCTTAGAACTTTGGAGAGTTCTCTGTCCACACACATCCCCAGTGAAACTTGTCTTTTGATCTCCAGACTGCTGGTACCAAGACTGTTGATTGAAGAGCCAATCAAGCTGAAATTGCTAACAACCTCAATCTCTTCTCCATCTATTGTGGAGTGTCTATTGGTCTAGTGGTGAGAATCTTTTTCTTCTTGAAGTTGAGCTCCAATCCATTTTGAAGACCATAGTCTTTGACATTCTGCAGAAAACATTTCAGGTTCTCTTTGGCTTCAGCAAGAAGGTCCTGTCATCTGCATAACACAAGCTGTTGATGAATCTTCCTCCAATCCTAAGGCCACAGTCCTCCTCATAAATTCCATCCTTCGAATTATCTGTTCCTCATATAGATTGAAAAGGTATGGATGTCAAGATATAAGATTAATATAAAAAAAATCAGTAGAATTCCTCTACAGTAACAAAGAGAACTCAGAGAAGGAAGTCAAGAAAATGATACCATTTACAATAGCCAACCACAAATTGAGATACTTAGGGATGAACCTAACTAGGGACACAAAAGACCTGTACAAAGAAAATTACAGAACATTTCTGAAAAACAAAATAAAAGACCTAAAGAAATGGAAAAATGTTCTCTGTTCAAGGATAGGAAGACTTAGTATTTTGAAAATGACAGTCCTATCAAAAGCAATCTACATGTTCAATGCAATAACAATGCAGATCCCAAATTCATTTTCCAAGCATTATAAGGGAAATTGTCAAGTATATTTGGAGAGGAATGAGATTCTGAGTAAGAAAAGCACTTCTGAAAAACAAAAATGAAGTGGGAGGCATAACACTCCCTGGCCTCAAAACCTGCTACATGGTGGTAGTAACCAAAACCCTAAAAAAAAAAAATGACATATGATACTGACACAATGACAGGCACATAGACCAATGGAACAGAATTGAGAACTCAGAAATGTACCTCTCTATCTATGGTCAACTAGTATTTGACAAGGAAATAAAACTGATCAAATAGGGAAATGACAAGCTCTTTCACAAATGGTTCTGGGAAAACTGGACTGCTACCTGCAGAAAGCTGAAACAAGATCCACATCTCACAGCATACACAAAAATCACCTCAAGGTGGACCAGAAACCAGGGAGTAAGCCCAAAAGTATAAAGTTTATAAGAGACAGACTGGGACCAACCTTACAAGACCTAGTGAATGGTATAAAGAGGCTGACAAATACAGCCAGAAATGCAGTCTGGAGAGGACAAAACTGATGAATGGGACTTTCTAAAGATTAAATCTCTATGCTCATAAAAACTTTCCCCAACAGGTTGAAATGAAAACCTGCAGACTAGGAAAAAACATTTGGTAATACCATATCAGAAAAGGGTTTCATAACAAAAGTTTAAAGAATACTACTGGAAGAAGAGTATTGAAGACTCTCAATGAGATTGACTGATTCAGTGACTGTGGTGATTGGGGAAGGTGTGTCTGTCAGAGACAGTGAGATTGGCACAGGACAGAGCAGGGTTTAGGGCTGTTGTACATAGGGTCACTGTGAGCTGCAGATAACTTGATGGCACACAATAACAAACAACAATAACTGGTACTCCAGAAGAAAAAGACTTAGACAATGGGCAAAAGGCATGAAAAGGCTTTTTACAGAGAAAAAAAAAAATGAATGGCCAACAGACACATGAAAAAATGCTCAAAATCATTGGCAATAAGAGAGATGCAAATCAAAACCACCATAACATACCATCACCCCAGTAGCAGTGGCTAAGTTTAGCAGGGCGGTAAACAATAAATACTGGAAAGGATGTGGAGAGATATGAATTCTTATACACTGTTGGTGAGATTGTAAAATGGTAAAACCAGTTTGGAAGGCAGTTTGGTGTTTCCTCAAAAAGATGAACATAGTGACTCCTTGTGACCCAGCTATTCCAGTACGAGGAATATATCCCTAGGAAATTAGAACTGAAACAAATGGAGATTTACACACCAATACTCATGGCAGCATTAGTCTACTTTGCAAGAACATGGAAAATAGTCCAAATGGCCAACTACAACTGAATAGGTTGAGAATTTGTGGTACATTCACCCTATGCAGCACTCTGGAGCAACAATTTTGAAATACATAACTCAAGGCTTGGATTTGTTCTTCAGTTCCTTCTGCTTAAGAACACCAAGCATGTTTGGGCCTTTTGATTTTGTGACTGTATCTCTTTGCACATTTTGTCATAATTCTTTGCTTTATCTTCCCGATCTGCCTTTTGAAATCTTCTGTTCAGGTCCTTAACTTCATGCTTTATCTTCTTCCCTTTGCTTTGCCTTCTTGATGCTCTAGTGCAATACTAAGAGTCTCTTTGGACATCTATCTCGGTCTTTTGTTGTTGGCAATAAGTATGCAATGTGTTGTTGTTTTTGTTGTTGTTATGTGCTGTCGAGTCACTTACAACTCATAGCTACTCTATGTACAACAGTCCTAAACTCTGCTCTGTCATGTGCCAATCGCACTGTCTCCGATACACCCATCCCGATTACCTCAGTCACTGAATCGATCCACTCCTGCACTGTCCCTCCACCCTACCAAGCATGATGTCCGTCTCCAAGGACCGGTCCTTCTTTGCAACATGTCCAAAGTATGTTAGACGGAGACTCAGAATCCTTGCCTCTAAGGAGCTGCCCGGTTTAACTCTTTCCAGAATGAATCTGTTTGTTTTCCTAGCAGCCCATGGTACCCTCAATACTCTTCTCCAGCACCAAAGCTCAAAGACCCTAATTCTCCTTCTATCCTCCTTAGTCATTGTCCAACTCTCTGATGCATAACAAGTGATTGCAAAGACCATGGCCTGTATCAGATGCACCTTAGTCTCCAGAGAGACACCATTACTCTTCAGTACTTTGGAGAGGTCCCTAACAGCAGACTTTCCCATGGCAATACATCTTTTAATTTCCTGGCTACTGGTGCCAAGAGTGTTGACTGTGGAGCCAAGCAAACTAAAGCTTTGAACAATCTCAGTCTCGTCAGCATCCATCCTGATTCTGCCAGTTGGCCCAGTGGTGAGAATCTTTGTCTCCTTGACATTGAGTCTCAATCCATATTGGAGGCTGCAGTCCTTGACCCTCAGCAGCAAGTGCTTCAGGTCCTTCTCAGTTTCAGCAAGCAGGGTTGTGTCATCCGCATATCGCAGATGGTTGATAGGTCTTTCACCAATCTTGACTCCATATTTCTTCTCATAGAGCTGTAGTATGCAATATAGCAAAAGAAAAAAAAAAAACAAACCAAGCCCTTGAAATGTTGGGACAAGTAGTGAAAAGAGAAAGAGAGATACAATGTAGGCACATAAAGTTGGAAAAACAAAGTCAGTAGACTTGCTCAGCACAGAGTTGCTCAGATTTTCAGTCTATAAAACAACAACACAGTACTGGATTTGCCACGCACAGTTAAGCATGTAAAGTCTGCATTGTTCTCTCTGACAAGATGGAATGCCCATCTCTTCACACTGTCCACAGGCTTCCCTTCTTGTCCTTTTGCTCTGATGTCATAGCTTTGTGTACAGTGACAGCCCTGTGAGAGTAACCACAGTTGGGCTTCTTGTGCAAACGTGTGAGGGGTTTGATGCTCCACTGAAAGTAAATAAATGCTACCCTCTGCTGTTTTCCATCTGTAAATATGAGAACAAACGCAGGAGGAATGAAAATGAAATCCTGTCTGCTTAAAACCAAAATAGCTATGTGAAGCCTTAAAAGCCTATAATTTACTCAGGAGCTGAAAGATAGGTACTCTCAAAATAACCAAAACAAAGAAATAATCTATTTAAAAGCCATAGGCATTATGGTCTCTTAGGTCTAAATTATATCTTCCATTAAAGTGGGAAGAAACCAGTCGGATGTGTTCTAAAGATAAACAAGAATTGTGCTTGCAAGTGCCCTGGAAGCTTCAAAGGACACAGAGCCCAGGATTCACTGTGAGGTGGAGTTGGGCTCCTCATTGAAAATAGAGCTGTCTCCTCCAGTGCCAGCAACTGCAGCCAGGACCAGAGAGACACAGGCCGCAGACAAGGGTGTCCCGAAAAGGAGCCAATTTCCTTAATGGTTGGAGGAGTAATTCTGTAAAGTAGTATTCTGAAATAATGCAACTTACACATTTATATAATTCAGTGAAATAAGAGCATTTTGTCATTTTGGATCACTTATCAATTTCTTCTGCAAAACACACATATGCACACATAGAGTAGAAGGCACAGCTATAGATTTTGAACAATAAAATGTGTGAGACAGCCTCGTAGATTCAGAGATTAAATGTGGATAGCTATGACTGTCCTCTAAGGCCATTCTACAATCACCAAGTTGAATTAACTTGGAAATGAGAATGTTTTTAATTTTTTTAAATAGGATATTAATTTATATATCAAATTCACATAGCTAGAACCTTGCATACTTAATACAATGTGTTACCCCTGTACAAATGAAATAAAAAATTAAGTTACACATTTCTTAATGTTAAATGAGGGTTTTTAAAGCAATGGTTTGTTGTTGTTGTTGTTACAGGTTCACACCATTTGCCACAAGTTGTCTTTTAGACAACTGACTAACGTGTAAACAGATGTGGAAGGAAAAAGTAGAATTGGAGATAAAGTTGTTGCTGTAGCTGCTACGGAGTCAGCACTCTCTTTACCATGTCCTCATGCCCAAGGAAACAAAATGCTATAATGTTGCACCATCCCTAGGAAGGGATCTGGTCTTTGTGATCCCTAGGGTTCTGACTGGCTACTTTCAAAAGTAGATCACTAAGTATTTCTTCTTAGCCTGTTACAATGAAGAAGCTCTAAGGAAACCTGTTCAACATCACAGCATTATTTGAGTCTCCGGTGGGAGTCGTACATAAAACACATCATGTAGTAAATTGAACCCAGGTTTTTGAGTTACCAAAACATGAGAACTAACAGGTGACTGTCATATTAATACAATAAAGGATGTATTAACATAAAAACATTTACAGTAATATAAACTCAGGTTATATATATTCACATTAAATCATAATATACATA
>NW_006399826.1:12529254-12546684 GCF_000299155.1 Elephantulus edwardii | reverse complement strand
CTACCTTGAAGCAGCTTGATTTTGAACATTTCAGTTAGCAGCTGAGTACTTGATCTCCTGTAGGGTTCCTACTTGGCTTATAAAAAGTTAAATTATTCTGGGGATCAACTGGATATGCTAGAATTTTAGAAAAAATAGCTTTCTCAATGTTGTTTGTTGATTGTCTTTGAGTCAAGCATGACTCATTGCAATCTTATGAACAAAAAATCTGAAGCTTTTCTCTATAGACAGTTATCAATCCACAAATTTGTTACAAGTTTGTACCATTTGCCACAAGTTCATAGAGTTTCTGGAGTTATGTTTTTTAGAAAGTGGATGCCACTCCTGATTTCAAATCAATAGACATAATAATATATACAAGTTTGAGGAAAATTGACATATATGCCATTCTTCCCATTTTTTCCTGGGCTTTATTATTTTAACAAGATGCAAATTTTGTCTTTATAAAGTAAATCATGTCATTATAAAACTATAGCTATATCCCTTCTTTCTTCCCAGAAGTTGAAGGTAAATTTCAACCAGCTGAGAGGCATAGCCTTTGAGTTACCTGTACAGTGCCCTACAAACTAGGTCACCAGTACATATAGTTATATACAAATATTTCTTTAAAAAGAAAATTAAGGTCTAATGTTCGTGACTCTTGTAATGTTATAAAGATAGAAAAAATCAAGACTGTTAAGAGTGATTATTTCTCAAAGATACAAAAGTCTGTAGAAGTCTGACAATGCAGAGTCTTGGGCAGGAATGAGGCAAAGGAAACAAAAAGTAACATAAAATGTCTAGTTATATCTTACCACTTGAGTACCTCAATATATATGCTGTAAATCAGTTCATCTCTCAAATTTTTCCCTTTCTAAGGTATCAGACAAGCACAAAAATTGAAATAAAAATTCTGAAGCTAATAATTTTATTTTGCCTTTGGAGATATGTCAAACCACCATTTATGCTAAAGAGTTGCAAGAGGTTTTCATAATGGAATAACTGTATAAAGGACCAAATAGACAGGAAAAATGAAAGCAAATACTTTCATTTTTTCAACGTTCATTGAGTGTCATTTTATACATATACCCTTCTAAAAATCAATTTTTCATTTTTCTTTCACTTAGGAGGTTTAAATTTTTTTCAAATAGCTTGACAAAAGCCAGGGCAAATAAGTATAACTATTAAGAAGACGTGAAATTAGTGAGTCAAAAACATTTATGCAATTACATTCAATTTCCTATGTCATACCTATATGGAGTTCATTCATATACCAAATCTTCTTTTAAGAATGTTGGGGAAAAGTCCAAGATCAACGTAACAGTGTTGCGTTAATCTGCTATCAACAGCCTTATACATAGCTTTTCATTCTGTGACAGAAGAATTGAAACCAGGACCATTAGCAAGCTAAAGGAAGATTCTATATGAGATGGATTGACACAGTGACTGTAACAATGAACTTGAGCATGGAGGAGTTTATGAGGGTGGAGCAGGGTAGGGTAATGTTCAGATACTGTTCATGGAATCACTATGGGTCTTAGTCCACTTGATAGCACCAAGCAACAATAACAATGGTGTATGATTTGAAATTTCTCTTTATAATTGTTGTATCTTATAAAGAAAATAGGGAGCTCTGGTGGCCTTGTCGTAAGAAGCTGCACTGCAATCCTGAAGACACATAGTTCAAGGCCACAAGCCACTCCATGGGAGAAGGATGGGCAATCTCCTCCCATGTGATTAATTGCCTTTGAAAACCCACTGAAGGATCAGCTATAGGTCAGTCCAGACAATACCATACACACGACAACAACAACATTAGAAAAATTAGTTTCAAGCAGAGGACATGGTCGTAGAGTGGATTAAAGTCCAGTTGGAGAACTAAGTTTTAGTTAAGTTAGGAAGCATTTGGAATAGGTGGACTATGGAATAAGTGGAATGAGTATTGTGCCCTGAAGTGCTCCTACAACCAGAATAAAGTAGCTAATCAATTCAGTCTCAGCCCAGGTAGTGAGTTCCTGAAAATTCCTAGAATTGTGCCAGGCCCAAGGAGTCCAGAGATAAATAATACATCGTTTCTCTACAAAGGGAAGAGAGGAAAAGATGTCAATCTAGTATAGAAGATTGAACGGTAAAATGTAGTGGCCCATGGTGAAGTTAATAAAAATAGATGGTATACCTAGAAGAATGTCTGCCCTTGAGTTGTGGTGTGGGAGAACGGTATTGAACATATGATGGACTGCCAAGAGAACTAACAGGTCTGTTTTGGAGGAGGTGAAACCAATTTGCTCTCTGGAGACAAGGATTTTAAAGCTTTGTCTCACATATTTTTTGCATGCTGCCAGGAGGGACCATTCGTTGGAGGACATCATGCTTGGGAGAGTGGAGGAAGGAGAGGATGAGACTAATTGACACAATGAATGAGGCAATAGAGGCAGGTGTGTCAGAGACAATGAGATTGGCTCAGAATAGGACAGGGTTCAGAGTAATTGTGCAGAGAGTCGCTATGAGGTACAGAACAATGCCACAACATTGACCCTTTAAAACTTATTCATTTACTAAATTGAAGTACAATGTCTTATGCAGATGGAATGAAATCACCACCAATTTGAGCAATAAATAAAACAGAGATGTAACAATCTTATCTAAGTAAAGTGCAAAGTTCAATTTCTCAAGGAAAACATGACAAAATCATCTTTTATATGGATAAGTTTATCATGTAAAGTTCCTGTTGGATAGTTTTAATCTAGCCAGAAATAAAATCAGAATTTACTTTTATTGTCATGATACACATGATCAAGTCTACTATTAGACAAAGCAGAAAGAAAAAAACATCAATCCATTGCTCATGAGTGAATTCTGATTAACAGGGAACCTCCATTGGGTTTTGAAAAGTGTAAATCTTTTCAGGAGGGAATTGACCTTCTTTTTCCCAAGAACCAGTTTGTAGATTTGAACCACTGACCTTTTGGCTAGCATCATAACACATAGCATACTACACTTCCAGAGCTACTTGTACCTCAACATAAGCTCAGAATCTGTGTGTTGAATGTGGGCTGAAGTCAGACTGACAAAAAAGTAGAGACTAGTTATGGTAAGTTTTTAAGATTGGCTAGCTTTGTTTTAAAAACAAAATCCAAAAGTTATACAGTTATGCATTATCCACTTCCTAAACAACATGCCTCTGGAAACTCTGTGAACTTTGATAAATGTCAATAGTTATAGAAAGGCCTCAGGCCTTTTGTTCATAGTGTCGCTGTGAGTTGTGCTCAACTTGACAGCAATCAACAACAACAAAAATAACTACTGAACAACAATCATCTGTAGCATTTCTTGGTTACCTTCTGTGAGTCAGCTGTTGTATCCTAAGCTATTTAAAGTGTTATTATTTTTAAAAAGTTCTCATAAAAGACATTTTTTAGGTAGAATTTTAGAAGATTCTTCATTTGAAGGGTAAAGAAACCAAGGAATTAAAATATTGGGCAATGTGCTCAAATTAGAGTAAATTTAGAAATAGATCTTGAGCCCAGGTCTAATAGCACAATTCATATAATACTTAATAGAAAGTCTAGTTTACTCAATGAATTTGGCCTGAACTAAATCAAACACATATTTTATGAACTAAAATACCAAAACATATACTTACAAAGAATTACTCTGGATTCTGATCCTAGATCTTCTAGAACATTTTTTTTCCTTCTGCCTTTAAGAATATTTCAAATAAAATATATTGAAATACTGCTTCTAACACAAAGGCTGAACCTCACTGGAAGTTTGAATTCACCAAGAAGTCCAAGGGAGAAATGTGGACCATTTCCTTGAATGTGATTTATAGCCTTGGAAACTTGATTGAGGATTAGTTATGAATCAGTTCCAACTGAACAACAATGAGTATGAGTTCTGAGTTTTTGAATACCTACCAAAGTACACCTGATCCAAGACAGGACATTTTTAATCCTTTCTAGCCAGACTGCTCACTGGAGGCGAAGATGGTGAATCTTAAGCTCTTCTACTTTGTACATGTTGCTATGAGACATGTTGGAAAGAGACACGGTACTTGGGAAGACAGGAGGTCAGTCAAAGAGCAGAAGACCCTCAACAAGATGAATTATCACAGTGACTGCAGCAATGGGTTCAGGTGTGTTAGAAGTGATGAAGATAGCACAGGATAGGACAGGATTCAGGTCTGTTGTTCATAGAACTGTCATGAGGTATAGTCAACAAGATCACACCTAACAATAACAACGTGGATCTGATAGTTGGATAATGAATGAAGATGACTGAAGAAGAGTTGAAGCCTTAGAATTATGGTGTTGAGGAAGAGTACTGGATATTTTAATGGACGGCCCAAAGAAAAACCACCTGTTTTGGAAACATGTTGCTAGGAGAAGACAGCCCTTGAAAAAAATGCATACTGCTGGGTAAGGTCAGAAAAAGAAGAAATGATTCTCAAGATTGATATTTATGTGTAAGAAAATTAAAAATCTGGAACAGTACAAGCATTACACAGTAAACTGGGGAGAAGTAGGGAGGTAAACGTATATAATTAAATGAATGAAAACCAATCCCATTATAACTTTCACTAAAACCAAAATTTTCAGACAAGATGATGGGTTAACTCAGTGATTATAACAATTGGCTCAAGTAAGACAAAGATCTGGAAGGTGGCACAGTATAGGACAAGGTTTTCATCTGTTTTTCATAGGATTGAAAATTCAAATCTTAAAGAAAGGAAATTGCCTCATATTTCTCAAATAGAATGGGTAGTGGATTGAAACTACTAACAATTCAGGTCAATCCCTTAACCCATTACACAACAAGGCAACCAAAAATAAAACCTGTCATAAATCATTTGGCTTCGCTTCATTTCAGCTTCTCTACGTCAAACAAAGGAGCTTGATTAATGGTCCAGTGAGAACCTAGACAGAACTCGGGCTCTATACTCAGAAGAAAGACAAATTCTTACACTCACAAAGCTTATATTTTGATTATGGAATACAATTGTCCTAAGTGTGAATTAATACAATTGTCCTAAGTGAATACCATGGACTGCTTGGAAAACAAACAGATTTGTCCTGGAGAGGGTTAAACCGGGTGGCTCCTTGGAGGCAAGGATTCTGAGGCTCCTTCTAACTTACTTTGGACATGTTGTGAGGAGAGACCGGTCCTTAGAGAGGGACATCATGCTTGGGAGGGTGGAGGGACGGCGCAGGAGAGGAAGGCCCTCTATGAGGTGGATTGATTCAGTGACTGGGATAATTGGGATGGGAGTGTCAGAGACAGTGCAATTGGGACAGGACAGAGCGGAGTTTAGGGCTGTTGTACATAGGGTCACTATGAGTCACAGGCGACTCGACGGCACATAACAATAACAACAACAAGTGAATTAAAGAACATTGAAAAGTTCAAAGGGACTAGGAGCAGATAAAGTTTAATAAGTAGTGTGTTATGTATGCACTGAGCTACTAACCAAGGTCAGTGGTTCAAATCCACTAGTCACTGCAAATGAGAAAGATGGACAGTCTCCTATTATAAAGGTTTACAGCCTCCAAAACTCCGTGGAGGGCCTGCAACAGTCAGAACTGATTTGACAGCAACGAAATTTTAAGATTTGAAGAGTGACTATTTCCTAGTAAGGCATCTTCTCTCTGAAGAGATAAAATCCCAAGGTTATAATTCCAGTTCATTTATATTTATATTAGTTAGGTTCTTTTTGTACAGATAGTTAGGGAAAGAGATAATGATGACCTGACATTTGTTTAGTTGACAGAAGACAGAGCAATTGAAAAGCAAGGCTCTTTTTCAGATTTGTTGTTACTTTTGTGGATCTGTACTCTATAGCTTAGTTTAAATTTACTTAGTCATTTGAGGTTAGGTTTCCTCAAGCTTGATTATTTTTAAAAACTGACTTTCCCAGAACTATTCTTCTTAGTTGACCTTTCTCTGATCTGCTTTTACGAGAAGTGTCTATATTTCTTTAGGGTTCATATTAAGTTCAAAAAAGAACAAGGGTGGAGTATTTTTCCCCCTTACCATAATAAAATAGGGGGGTGGGGAAGACAGAATAACATTTCAGATACTGATGTGAAAGAATGTGGCTAACTGCAAGGTTGACGAGGGGAATAGAAATACGGCAGATGCTTAGATTCTATTCAGAGAATAAAAAGTTCCAAAAGGGAAAGAGAAATTGTAGACTCCAGAAAAAGTATATGCTCTGTGGTTAATAGAATCATGTCTCCATCTTAACCTGAGTTGAATTAACAATAAACAAATGAAAATTCTAAAGGTTTATCACATGTAGGACAAAAGTGTGGTCTGAGATCTGCAGCACTGAGGTGACAGCAGATGACTTGGCCTGGCAGATGCATAGAGGATAAGAACAGTAAAAGGTGAGCACAAAGCTTGGATGGTTAGAAGTTAAAGAGTTTTAGAGGTAAAGGAGCTCTTAGGAGAGTCTTTTTGTTGCTTTCTAGGAGTCACTCCAAAGGTTTACTGTTCTTTCTCCTTTTGTGTTAAACTATTGTATAGTATATTGGGGATTGATTTGCATGTTGCTAACTACTATCTAGGGAACTTTGGAGGCTGAGTGGTAAGAAGCTGCAGGGTAATCCCACAGGCATGCAGTTAAACTCCCTCAGCTGCTCTGTGGGAGAAGGGTCGCCAATCTCCTCCCTCATGGTTAAATGCCTCTGAGAAGCCACTGGAGGGTCAGCTGGTTACAACTGGAAGGCACACCAACTACGTTATAGCTGAGTGTGCGTATACTTGCTTGAGAAGAATGGAATCTCAGAACACTTAGTTGTGTTCATATAAACTCTATATCTAGACCAGCAAACATTAGTCGAAATTGAGCAAAGGAACACCGAATGGTCTAAAATTAGGAAGGACATGCACTAGGGTTTTATCTTTTCTTCATGCCTATTCAATCTGTATGCTGAGCAAATAATTAATGAAGCTGTACTCTAAACAATCTGCATTATGTAGATGAAAAAACCTTGCTTCCAGAAAGTGAAGAGGGCCTGAAGCACTTGCTGTAAAAGATCAAACATAACAGTCTTCAATATGGATTACATGCCAACATCAATAAAACTAAGGCCCCTACCACTGGGCCAAAGGCATCATCATGATAGATGGAGAAATGATTGCAACTGTCAATGATTTCATCTTACTTGGAGCCACAGTTGACACTGGTACCACCAGTCAGGAGATAAGGAGACGTATTACTTTGGGCAAGAACAATGTCAGAGAACTCTCCAAAATACTGAAGTACAATGATGTCAGTTTGAAGACTAAAGTGTGCCTGATTCAGGCCATGGTCTGTTCAGTTTCTTGTCATACATATAAGAGATGAACAGTGACTAAGGATGATAGAAGAATTTATGCCTTTGATTTGTGGTGTTTTTGAGGAGAGTTCTGAATATGCTGAATATTTCAAGGACTGCCAAAGAATGAACAAGTATGTCTTGGAAAAGGTGCAGCTGGAGTGTACCTTCAAGGCAAGGATGGTAACACATTGTCTCTCATACTTTGGACATGTTGCTAGGAGAGGCTATTCCTTGGAAAGTAATTTTATGCTTGGAAAAGTAGAAGATTAGCGAAAGAGAGAAATACCCCTATTGAGACGGATTGGCATGATAACTGCAGCAATGGGCTCAAGTGTATTAGCAATGGTGAGGTTGGCATCAGATAAGACAAGATTCACATCTATTGTTTACAGGGTTCCTATGAGTTGCACTTGTAGCCACTCAATAATTACAACCTTATATGAAGTAGTCTTTCTGTCATATTTTTGGTACATGCATCTTCTCATGATTATAATAGATCTGAGACTGGATACAATACATGAATCTAGATTTAAAAGAGAGTATATCTTGATTGAAAGAGCTCACAATTGTTAAACATGTTTCCACTGGCAATTAACTGAAATGATTAAAGGTTCAACCTTCCTTGATAGACAAGACCTGAAGATCTGCTCCCATAAAGATTTGAGCCTATAAAATCACTGGCATTAAGAGATATGCAAATAAAAAAATAAAAAACAAAGAGATATGCAAATCAAAACCACAATGAGATACCATCTTGCTGCAGTAGCAGTGGCAAAGTTAATCAGGACAAGTAATAAATGTTGGAGAGGATGTGGTGGGATAGGAACTCCTATACATTGTTGGTGGGATTGTAAAATGTTAGAAGCACTCTAGAAAGCAGTTTGGCACTTGCTCAGAAGGCTGAACATAGAAACTCCATATGACTCAGCTATTCCATCACTTGGAATATGCCCCGAGAAAATGAGAACTGAGACACAAACAGAGACTTGTACACCAATGTTCATATCAGTGTTATTCACCATCACAAGAACATGAAACCAGCCCAGATATCTATCCAACCATCATCGAATGGATTGATTGAGAAATTATGATACATTCACACAATGGAATACTAGGCAGCATGCAGGAGCAATAATTTTGTAAATTACTACCTAACTTGGGAGGGACTGGAGAGCATTATGCTGAGTAACTAACTCAGTCCCGTTAGGACAAATACTCTATAAAACTATTATTGTAGAATGAGTATGAGTATCCAAGGGGAGTGGGTGGGGAAGGTGGAAGCAGAGGGGTGAGGATGGGCGGGGGGGGTGATCATAGGGTCATACAAGTTGATGGGAGGGTGAAGGAAATGGGAAAGATTTGGTGTGAAAAAACAATGTATTCGGACTTGGTAAATAAACCAGTATAAAGTTAAAGAAAAAATAAAGAATATCAAAATAATATAAAAATATTCGAGCCTAGAAAAGCCAATGTGAGCAGGTCGTCATTGGTAAAAGTAACTATGAGGTGAAATTAACTCTTAGGTAGAACAATATCTTGTCTTCATTGATATTGAAAAATGTAATTGTTTTTAGTTGTTTTAAGGATTTAGTAGTGTTGTTGTTATGTGCAGTTGAGTTGCCTGTGATTCATAGTCACCCTATATACAACAGCCGTAAACCCTGCTCTATCCTGTGCCAATCTCATTGTGTCTGTCACACCAACCCCCATTACCCTAGTTAATCCATCTCACCGAGGGTCTTCCTCTCCTGTGCTGTCCCTCCACCCTCCCAAGCATGATGTCCCACTTCAAGGACTGGTTGCTCCTTAAGAGAATGAACAGATTTATCCTAGAGAGGATTAAACCAGGCTGCTCCCTGGAGGCAAGGATTCTGAAGCTTCATCTGACATACTTGGAACATTTTGCATGGAGGGACTTAAATAAATATATTTAAAAACTGAGTTCTAGGCACATTGCTAAATGCATTAGCTTTTATTCTGTACAAGAAAAATAACAGTCCCTGTTTCCATGGACTCAATTCCTTTCCCGAATGTATTATGTCATGAAATGGGATTCATAAATAGAGACTCTGAGCTCTATTCAAATAAGGATCTGCAGACCTACATCAGTATAAGAATTGTGTGATACAAGTTAGCAATGGCTACAGATATTGATTTTATGTATCTATGAATTACTGGAGCCATTTAATAGATGTAATTCATACTTTTTTTAAACTACAAGAATTGAAAATGAGCATCTGTTTGTATGTTACATGGCTTTTTTTGTTTTCATTTCTGTGAAAGTTTATTGTCCTTGTACTTTCTGTAAATGGTGATTGAAACAGGCTGACACACGAAATAGGAACTGGCCATTCAATACAACCTGCTCCTTTCTCCCAAACTTGATATAGAATAAGCCCTTTCTGATTTCAGTAAAAGGACAAATGCCTAGAAGTAAACTAGTTGCTAAGAAACTTTTAAAGGAAGAAGGCAGAATATAAGATCAGCCACTGGCTAAATTAACCTGTTTAACTATGGTCAAGCTTGGAAGGAGGAGTGGCATCCACTTCCATAATAGCTTGCCTCTGGAAACCCTATGAACCTGGAGAGAGGATGAGAGACACCCAAGCGTGGAGGACTCTCCTTCATAGGGTCGCTATGAGTCGCCTGCGACTCGACAGCACTTAACAACAACAACAACTATGCTCAACTGGTATTGGACAAGGGAATAAAATCATTCAGCAATTAATTTCTTGAACCTTGCCTTTCTCTCTTTACCAAGATCAACTGACAATAAGTAATTTCTGGGCTGTCAATAATTTTGCCTTTCATCTATTTGCAGTCATAAAATTGAGATTTCAATTAGGAGAGTATAGAGTCTCTTTCATGGAATCAGATGGTAAGGATTTGTTGATTGGTCCTTTCTACAGAGAAGACAGTTTACATTGCTATAGATCAGTTATGGGCAGACTTCTTGTCACAGTGGATGTTGCCTTTGGCTGCTACTCCCTTCACTAGTCTCTTCTTGCTCCTCAAGATAAAGGGAAAGCAGTCAGATTCCCAAACATTGAGAAACTTGGAAATCCTATGAGGCATTTCCATTCTGTCTTATCAACTCAGTGGTCACTATCAAGGCAATGACAATGGATTACTTTGTTTCATAGATAAGATGAACCCTAAAATAACAGGAAGGTGCCTGCTTTTTATTTCCTTTCCTAGCACAATAGGATACTTACTCACAACCACAAATTAAGCCAATAGAAAATGAAACCCCAGGGTTCAATTTTCTTAAATTGTAGACAAGAAAGTATCAAATTCCAGTTTGCTGTTAACTCCACTAATAAAACATTAAAAGGAAAAAAAAAAACCCATACCACCCAAAGAGCTTTACTATAATAGCTCAAATATTAAAATTAATCAACTAAGATTAAGGAATTTAGATAGATATCATTGACTTTATGCTTGCTTTTCAATATCTTTAATGTAAATCACACTCAGTTTCTGGTTATTTTTGAAATCAAAATACTCCCTTTATAAGGCATCTGAATGCAAGTAAAAAGATTTCCAAAAGTCTTTTAAACACTAGCAAATAGAAATGCAGTGGAATTTGAGTTAAATGACTCTAGTGATCTCATCCAATGAACTATTAATGTTTATACTTATTTCTTTGAATACATAACGTTTACCATTTAGGTGAAATGAGTCTGACTTCTTTTCAATTATAGAAATTCTATCCGATGATTCAGCCAATAAACCAGGTTTCAATTATCGCAGGCATGTAAAGTATTCAGGTGATAAATGCATCAGTGAATTAACTTCAGGGCTCCATTTTTCAGGGGAAACACAATGAAGCTAAAACCTGGTGTTGGAAAGAGAAACAATCACAAAACAAAAATGAATGTGTGGTGGTTGTTTTCTTGATTGGATGCAGAGAAATATCAATTCAGTTCTCTAGATGGCAGCAACAGTTTAAAGACTTTTCTTCAGGAAAATATGTCTGCAAATGCCTGAGGAAACTCTAAGACAAAACCAGTTTTGCAAAACAAGCCCACTGTCTTTGATGTCTATGAAACATTTGAATTTCTTAGCTGAAAAAAAAAACCAACCCAACACCCTATTTTTTCCTTTCCCCCCTTTTATAATCAGTTCAAAACAATAGAAAGCTAAAGGCAGCTGCAAAATAGCATCAACTTCAAGTAGGCCGTGGCTTTTACCTTGGGAAAGTAGGCCAATATCTAAAATTTTATTTCAGGGAAAAAAAAATAAAGAGAGAGGGTGCTAGGGAATATAGATAGTCTCTCTGCATGAATACGACTGCCTGAAATTATACTGTAAAACTCTTAATTATTTTCTGTAAGACTTTGATCACAGTTAAATATAAATTTCCTTGGGTAACTTAGCATTTAATAGACCAATAATTTTAGAGGTGGGAGAAGCATTAAAATTATCACCTTGCCCACCTCTGCTTTCTGTTCTCTCTGCTGATCTCTGCAGAATCTCTCTCTCTCTCTCTCTGGGTTGTTTTTTTTTTAACATTGTTTTCTTCACTTTTGTCCTTTCTTCTTTGGTAGTCTGAAACTTGTCCACTCTTTAAAATCTTTCTAAGTAGATAAGGAAGAAAATATTTGGAATTCTAAAAGGTGAGAAGAAAAACACTTTTTGGTAGGTCTGTTTTTTCCTGAAAATGGGTTTTGGGTGAGAAAACAATATTCATTTCAGAGCTACATGCCTTTTTTGTTAAAGAAAAAAAGACTCTTTAAGTTGAGTTTATGCAAAACGTATACTTAGACCAGGAGGCAGTCATCAGAACAGAGCAAGGAGCACTGCATGTTTCAAAATTGGGAAGGGTGTATGTCAGGAATGGGTCCTATTTCCATATTTTTCCAATCAATATCCAAAACAGATCATTCAGGAGGCTGGGTTGTATGAGGAGGAATGTGGCATCAGGATTGGAGGAAGACTCACCAACAATCTACATTATGCAGATGACACAATCCTGCTTGCTGAAACTGAGGAGGACTTTAAGTGCTTGCCGCAGAAAGTCAAGGACTGCAGACTTCAATATGGATTGAAGCTCAACACCAAGAAAACAAAGATTTTTCACCACTGGGTCAAATGGCAGCATTGTGATAGACAATAAAGAGATTGCGATTGTTAACAGCTTCAGTTTTCTTGGCTCCACAATCAACGCTTTTGGTACCAGCAAAGAGAAAATCAGAAGATTAATTGCATTGGGTAAATCTACTCTCAGGGACCTTTCCAGAGTACTGAAGAGCAATGATGTCAGCCTGGAGACTAAGATGCACCTGATCCAGGCCATAGTCTTCACAATAACTTGCTATGCATCAGAGAGCTGGACAATGACTAGGGATGGTAGAAAGAGAATTGATGTCTTTGAGCTGTGGTGCTGGAGAATAGTGTTGATTATACCCTGGACAGCCAGAAGAACAAACAGATTCAACCTAGAGATGGTGAAGCCAGGCTGCTCCTTGAAAGCAAGGATTCTGAGCCTTCATCTGACATACTTTGAACATGTTGCAATGTTGCAAGGAGGGACTGGTCTTTGGAGAGGCACATCATGCTTGGAAGGGCGGATGGACAGTGAAAGAGATGGAGATCATCAAAGAGATGGATTGATACAGTGACTGGGATAATGAGGGTAGGTGTATCAGAGACTGTAAAGTTGGCACAGCATAGAGCATGTTTAATGGCTGTTGTACATAGGGTTGCTATGAGTCACAAATAACTCAAAGGCACACAACAACAATAACAACACAATGTATACAGTGAAAGCAGCTCTGTTGGTGAAGTCCATAGCATGTTGCCCTACTAATCAAAAGTATTTAAGTCTCTGCCAGTTTGGATCCTCTCAATAGCTCTGTGGGAGAGAAATGATTGGTTTCCACTTATTTTGTTGTTATTTTAAAGAATAAGAACTTTCTTGACACTGTTTTTCATTTTCTTTTTTATTATTATTATTAATTTTAATGAAAGTTTACAGAGACTGTAGATTTCCATTCATTTATTGTTGCCCTTTTTTCCCTGTCCACCCTTTCTCCCCAATTCACTCTTCTCTTTGAAAAGTAAAAGAAAAATTCTTTCATTGTTTTACAATCCCTCTCCTCACATCCACTCCACTATGCATCCTTCGTTCTGGACTTCTGTCATGACAATAATACCTAATCACGTATCCCTTTTAAACAGTTCTGTCTCTCTCATCTGTTTCTATTACTTATCCCATCTTTCTCAGTCTGCAGTGTCAGTCCTGTTTTTAAAAAAGTGGCACCGTGCAGTATTTGTCCTTTTGTGACCGAGATATTTCACTCAGCATAATGTTCTCCAGGGTCATCCATTTTGAATACTATTGCATGAGTTCCTTGTTTTTCAATGCAGCCCATTAACAAACAAGTGGTCTCCACTTTTTAATACTTATAGCCTCAGAAAGCAGTGAAAGATCACAAAGGGTTGAAACTAACTGAATAGCATGGAATAAAGAGTACAGAAAAGAGATGCTAAGTATAATATCACTAAACAAAAGGAGTAAATAAAAAAGGATAAAATACATAAGCAAATAAAGTGGTCCATCAGTTCAGATTAGTAAATATTTCTTGAGCACATAAGGAAATAGGCATTTTTTAATGCATAAAATATATTCCATCAGGACACATTGGGTTATAACGTGATTATGTTCAACTTGCAGATTTTTATAAACTAAAATAACTGAAGTTATTATCATTACAATTTTTATTATGTCCTGATGCTTCACATGCTGTCTGGGCATCTTGTTAACTCCCATATCCAAGCTTTCAGAGAAGTCACTGTTCATAACACAATTGCATCCTGACAAATGTGAAGTTGGCATGACAAGACTCAAAATGGCCCTTAGTATTTTTTTATCTAAAGGTATTATGAGGAGCTTTTACTTTCACATTTTAATGGCAAAACATGTCACTTAGATAATGTGTTAATTTTCTAGAACAACCACAGGAAAAGATACACAAACTGGGTGACTTACAATGAATGGAAATGTGTAGCCTCACAGATCTGGGGACTAGAAGTCTGATCTTGGGATGTTAACAAGGTTGTGTGTTCTAGAAGGAGGTCTTCCCTTGTTTCCTCCAGCCTCTGTTATTTCCATATATTTCCTCGATCTCCTTGAACAGACTTCTAGATGCCAGGTATGTCCATGACAGACTAGGTTCTTCTGGCAGGCCATATGCTATTCAGTACTTTTTTCTACCACTGCAACTCAAAATCTTTAATTCTTCTGTCATCCTTTTTCATTGTCAGACTTTCAGATGCATAGGAAATAATTTAAATAGATCATGGCTTTGATCAAGTGTATCTTAGTCTTTAAATTAACACCATTGCTCTTTAGCATTTTGGAAAGTTCTTCGCCAGAAGATTTTTCCCAGTACATCTTCTCATTTCTTGCTGCTGTAAACATGGATATTTAGATTAGGGATTACCAGTTGTAGATCACTAATTGGGTTAGCCATGTGAGATTGCATTTTCCTTACGTTGAAGTCGTGCATGCCATGTATATCTCTGTTGATCATATTACTCATCTTCTTGTCTCAGGCATATGGCAGGGTTACATTTTTGTAAATTCTTCATAAGTTTGACCATTTGTTATTAATTGAACTGTTTCCAAAAGAAAGATAAAGTCCCGGCACCCCATATCTGTGAACATGGGCTTGTCTAGAAATAGAATCACTGAAGATGTTCTCAGTTAAATGAACATATTTGAGTAAAGTGGGTCCTAGACTTATCTGTGTACTGTCTTTAAAAAAGAGAATATACAAATGAGAGACACATAGGAGGAATAATTTGAAGATGTATCCACCAATCAAGCTGACTCAACAACACCTAACAACAACAACATGAGTCTCTATTCAAGACCAGTGAATTATTGTTTCTTCCTTTTTTATGTGGTAATCTTTGTACACTTGTTTTGAAAGGCTATTTAAAATAAGCGATGCATTTAGAAAACACACTACCTAATACATGGACTTGGGGCAATGTTTATTCTGTAATTAATATTCAAAATAATGTAAAATACAATAACCACATTAACCTCTCATAAAATTCACAAGCATTGGAGTACATCTTTGCACCTGAGTGCCTGTAGGAAGAGAAACCTTGCCATCTGCATTTAACTGGAAATTGCCTGTTGCTTTTGTTCCATAAAAAAGTAATCTTATGAAAGACATCTGTATAAGGGGAAGGAAAAAATAACAACAGAGAACCTCCAATAAAAGCGGAAGCTTCGGGCATTGCTCTCTCTGATATTGGCTCTGTAAATCCAGTCTTGGCTTGTAAAGTTAATGAGGCTCCTCTAAGCCTTTAAAATGACTACAGTGTGGGATCCACATAAGTGAAGAAATAAATGGAGGTTAACCATGGTACCACGGGCTTATTATACCTCTATGCTAACAGTCCCATAAAAACTGGAGCTAAGTGAACAAGGATATTAAAGATTTTATTACATATATATTTGAGAATTGAGAATAATTGTTTGTTGTAGCTCTTGTGAACTGAATAATGCAGACCAGTCCAAGTCTGGGGTCTGGAGAAGAAGAAAGAAAAAGATAAATACAAAGGGTTTATAGTGAAATTTAATGTTATTAAAACAAGCCAGGGATTCAATAGCAGGATAAATAAAGAGAAGAGCAAGGTCTGGGATAAAGATAAGAGCAAAATGCGATTGTGTGAACAATAATAATTTGGATTTTTTTGGTTTGTTTTAAGTGAAGGATCTGTACTGAAATAGAATTAGAAGGTTCTGAAACATTGATTTTTTTCCCCTCTCCTTTTCTGTCTCTTCATTCTGACTCTCTTTTTGTGTATGAGATTGAACTATCTTTTTTTTTAAAACATAACATATGCTTATGAATCTTTGGTGGAGTAATGATTATGTGATGAATTTGCACTGAAAAGTCAGCATTTCAAATTGACCAGTTGCTCTACCGGAGAAAGATGAGCCTTGGAAATTTCATGGAGTTCACTGTGCGCTGAAATCAACTCTCTTTAGTGGAATAGTCCTTGAGTAAAGGCCCTAAGTCATGAAATACATTTTTACAAATTTAACCACCTAAGTAATCATCTCTCAGGTAGAAGATTCAGAGCACAACAGCAACTAACAACTTCAGAAGATTCCCTAATTGTTTGGAACTAGAGATTCCTATATTTGGCTCAAAGATAACCATATGCTATTTTTATCTACACTTATTTTAGATATACGGAACTAAATGATAACATGAGAAAAGTGTACTTTTTTAGTGTCTTATTACTTTGCATATACATCACTCTTTGAGTTTCCTTCATACTGTTACAAGTAGCCGCAATTAGTTCTTTTTCATGACTTTAGAATGCAGTCATTTCTTAGAAAAGTTTTAATTTCAGTTCCAGACCACTGTATTGCATATGACAGTAATGGGAATTGCAAGTTTCACTTATTTTTTGTTTCTCTATGCTTGTAAAAGTTATGTTTACCATATACTGTGATCTAGCGAATATGCAAAAAGCATTATGAAAAAGTTTGAAATATTGTGAAATATGGCATAGAGGTAAGAAGTGAGCACATGCTATTGGAAAAAAAAAATAGCACCGTATACCTGTCTTCTGTTCTACAAATGTTTCACAATTTATCCATTTAAGGATCACTAGAGTAAAAAGGTGGCCTTTTAAACCATTGGCCTATTATGAATTATGCTAATACTGGATGCCTTTTGAGAAGATATTGTTGATAGGTACCATCGAGTCAAGTAGGACTCACAGCAACCCTATGAAGACCAGATCTGAACCCTGACCTATCCTGTGCCATTCTCACAATCTTTGACACACTTGGGCACATTGCCGCAGTTACCGTGCCAACCTATTTGATTGAAGGTTTCCTTCTCTTTGTCCAACCCTCCACCTTTCCAACATTATGTCTCTCTCCAAGGAATAGTCTCTCTTGGCAGCATGTTATCTGCCTTTCAGGAGCATTCTGGCTGCACCCTCTCTAAGACATCTGTTTGATCTTTTGGTAGTCCTTGGGTTATTTAGTATTCATCTCCAACACCAGAACTCAAAGGCTCTGGTGAGACTATAAGTACATATTAAGCGAGAGTGGCATCCACTTCCTAAACAACATGCCTCTGGAAAC
>NW_006399826.1:12503713-12529154 GCF_000299155.1 Elephantulus edwardii | reverse complement strand
TATATATATATATATATGTATGTGTATGCATATATGTATGGATAGATAGAGCGAGCACAGTTTTTTTAAGTACAAAGAATATTTAACTTCGATTATATGACCTACTATGCCAGAAATGACAAATTGAAGAGGAATAGCATCACATTCATAGTAAAACACTGTATTTCAAGGTGTAGCCTGTAGTACAATGCTGTGAGTGATAGGATACTATCAGTATGTATACCATGAAGACCTGTTAATACAACTTTTATTTAGATATATGCACCAACGATAAAGATATTGAGAACTTGCGCTGCCAACCCAAAAGTATAGGATTCTAATCCATCTGTTCCGTGGGAGAAAAATGGCTAATGTCCTCCAGTGTGATTCACTGTCTCTGAAAACCCACTGCAGTGTCAGTTATAAGTTGGTTCTGACTCAATGAAGCATGCCAACCTTCAACATTTGCACTCTGAAATTGATCAAACATGCAATCAAGATGAATTAATAACTGGTGACAGGAATGCAAGAACAGAAAACAAAAAAAGAAAGACATAATTGGAAAATATGGCCTTGGTGACAGAAATAAGGGTGGAAATTGAATTATAAAATTTTGTACAATCATTTTTTCACTATGAATATGTTTTTGTTTTTTGTAAGCAGTGATTATACACAAAGACTTCACTTAATGGAATGCACTAGAATTAAATTAGCAATGTAGAATGAGTTGATGGAGAAGTTCACTATTAGTGAACTAAGAGAAACCAAGGGGCTAATTCTGGAAAAGACTATGAATAATTCAAGTGCAGATTAAAATTGAAATTGAAGAAACTTAAAACAAGTTTATGAGGACCAAAAATAGAAACTATTTTGTTTCTATTTTGTAGGACCAAACATAGAAACTATTTTGTTTCGATTTTGTAAGAATTTATCTTACCTGAATTAAAAAGCACCATCAAGCCTTCTGTGATTCCCATTCTTCTCAAAGTCAGCCACAATTTATTATGACTCACAGTCAAATGTCTTTGAATAGTTGATAAGACAAAAACAGACACTCTTCTTGTTGTCCCTGCTTTCAGCCAAGATCTATCTGATGATGATATCCATTGACCAAGATATCCCTTGTGCCACAGCCTCATCTAAACCCAGTTTATATTTTTGGCATTTCTCTGTCTATGTTCTATTCTATTCTTTTTGTAGATAATCTTCAACAAGATTTTTCTTGCATATACTAATGATATTGTTTGATAATTTGGACATTCTTTTGGATCACCTTTCTTGATAACATAAACAAACATGGATTTCTTCCAGTCAGTTTGCTAGGAAGCTGTCTTCCAAATTTCCTACTGTAAAATAATGAGCATGTCCAGGACTGCATCTGTTAGTTGAATCATGCCATTTGGTGTCCCATTCATTCTTGGGGCCTTATTTTTTGCCAATGCCTTTAGCATCTGGATGTTCCTTTGTTACCATTGACTTTTAATTATATAGGTGCTGTCGAGTCAAGCACAACTCATAGAGACCCCATAAACAAAAGGCCTGAAGTCCTTCCACAACCATCGCCATTTATCAAAGTTCACAGAGTTTACAGCGGCATGCTGTTTAGGAAGTGGATGCCACTTCTGCTTCCAATATAGTAATATTTCCTTATATATTTCAGTGGTGGCCAATTCTTTCTGGTATATTGATTCTGTGTATTTGCTCCACCTTTTCTTGATGCTTCCTGTGTCATTATTTTGTCCATAACACCTCTTAAGTATTGGAACACGAGGTTTGAATTAGTTTTTTATCTCTTTCAGCTTGAGAAATATCTAATGAGTTCTTCCCTTTTTATTCTCCAATTCCAGGTTTCTGTACATTCTGTTATAATATTCTGCTTCATTTTCTTGAGTTGTTCTTTTAAACCTTCTCTTCAACACTCTTAGCACTCTACTGCAATTTTCAGGGTCTCTTCTTACATTTGGGTTTTTCTTTTTTTCCTTTATCCTCTCTCTTTGCAATAACCTTTGTTCTCTCATTGATGTTATCTTTATGTCATTCCACTACCCATCTGGTCTTTGATCATTGATGTTCAGAGCTTTAAATCTATTCTTAAGACGATTTTCATTTCACATGGGGAGTCTCAAGATCATAATTTGGTTCTTGTGTACTGTTAGTACAACTGTTATTTAATTGTAACCGCCAATAGCAAAAGCCCAGGAAAAGGAAATTAATAATTTTACCTACTTTTGCAGTCCAGAACTGACCAACCATGCAATCAAGTTGCATTAATAATTGGTGACTGGAATGCAAAAGTTGGATACAATGAAGGAACAGCAGTTGTAAAGTATGGATATTGTGACACAAATAGGCCAGAAATAGAATGATTGAATTTTGTATGTTCAATGATTTATTATATTTTTTTTTAATTGGGGGGTCATGGACCTCGTTAGATGGATTGAATAGGAATCAAATTGACTCCATCTTTGGGAAAGAATCATCATAGAAGAAAAATAAGAAACAAAATAAATATACAAAGTTTTATTCAATATTATTTTTTAAATGGGAGAGATACTTTATATTTATTGGCAAATCCCAATCAGTAAGAAAATGAGTTTTTTTTTTAAAAAAAACCTTACATCATAAAAACAACTGCTGACAACAACGTATAGAAAAGAAATCTTAAAAAGCTATCAGATAGGACCCATTTTATTAAACAAGAAAAACGAATTGAAAATATACTTTACACAGAAAGTCATAAAAAAAAAAGACAGCTTTTTTAGTATGTTGAAATTTAGTATATAGACTTTTCTACCCAGGTAAAATGAGATTATGACTAAAAACATTACATACAATATTAAAAAGATATTTAGTGTCCTAATAAAATATCTTAGAAAGATTTATAACTACTATGGATGGAATGATGATAGTGTTTGGTAAAATGGAAAGCAATGAAAAAGTATTTGTTTTAGAAAATCTAAATGAATAATGATTACAAAATCTTATGTAACTTAAAACCTGTGAATGCAAATTCAGAAAAACAGTTGACATGGGAATTAAATGAATCTTCAGTATGCGAAGTGCATGCATTATTCTCTAAGAAATGCTATGATTATTATCTTAAATAAGACTTTGATAAAGAATGCAAAAATCTAATAAAAAGTTTAATATATTAGTCAAAGTCCAAAAATTGCCTATTTTTCTAAATCCCAGAGAAAGAATAAAGAAATAAACACAAATTGGACAAGAAACAAGCAGCAAGATAGCTGACATAAATTTACAGCATCAGTAATTAAATTTAATATAAATAAAGTAAATACACTGTTATTGTTATGTGCTGTAGAGTCAACTGACTCATAATGACCCTATGCACAATAGCTCTGAACCCTGCTCTATCCTGAGCCAATCTCACTGTCTCTGACACACCTACCCTCATTACCCCAGGTATTGTGGGGTAATTCATCTCATCTAAGGTCTTCCTCTCCTGTGCTGTCCCTTGATCTTCCAAGCATGATATCCTTCTTCAAAGACTGGCCCCTCCTGGCCACACGTCCAAAGTATATGAAAATCCTTTGTGATGAATCAGCAAGCATTTTAATACTCTCTTTACTCTGCAGGTCATTCTGGAAAGGGATTATTCTCCAAAATAATTTTTCGTAAAAATGTATAAATGTATTTGAATATGACCAAGACTATAAGGATTTTATTTTATCATAGATCTTTACATTTTTGAAACAATTTAATAAATATCCAGATCACCCTTTCACTAATGTTTGTAAATAATGAAACAGGCCCAAGGACAATGAGTGGGGTTTTTCCCCCCAATAGGTAATTAGGGAGGTGACAGCATTAGTGGGCAGATGACCTATGTCACATAACTTTTAGGTCATTCAAACTTCTTGTTTCTGACCTCCCTATTGCCAATATAGTCAAACACTGAAGATTTATTTTATCTGTATTTCCAACCATTTTTTTTCTGATGTTGTTTTGACCAATTATCCTTGAGATTTATGAGGGTTTTGTTTCAAAGCATGCAATTATGTTCTGATTGCTATTTACGTGTTTGAATCCGATAATGCTTTTTGGTCTTTTCAAATTTCAACTTTTCCATTTCAATTGGCTTAGCTTGTAATTGACAGCAATTATTCATTTTTATTCACAGAAGCTAAAATGTAATATGTGATTAAGTTCTGTACTGCAATGACATGGCATTCATTTGATCATTGCGAAGTCATTTTTCCTGTGTTATATTGGCTTCTTCATGGGGTGCCATGAGGATTAACATTGGACTTACTGGAGAATGGCTTGAGGGCTGAGGAGGAAATTACCATGTAAGTGCAAAGTATTACTAGTTTCACGGTTGTGTGCTTGTTAACAGAGTTGGTATTTACAAGCTGTTCAGCAGACTGAGGAATTTGGTTTATTCTTCTTGTAGACCAGTAGTTCATCTCACTATTACTCAGGGTCCCAGAGCACTGGTTTTCCAAGTTAATAACAGTTTCGGCAACAAAGATAAGCAAGCATAGAGTGATGGTCTATCTTAGAGATTAATGTCTTTGAGCCCAATGAGTTATATGTAGGAGCTGCTTCTCGGGGTCCACATACAGCCAGAGACAGATAAAGTATTACTGCAAAATGGATGGGATGTGCCTTGATATAATCATATATGATTCCATTACCATCAATATAGAATCTGTATATAGAATATATACAATCAATAGATGTATATAGAATATATACATCAATATAGAATCTATATATAGAACCATCAATATAGAATTGCACAGAAATTCAGCACAGTTTTTTCCCTTGTTTTTTTACATTTTTGCATTGCTTTGCTCTCAATGTCCATATACATTGTGTTTCACACTATCCTTTTTTCATGTTTTAGCAGTTTTTGTCAAAATTTTATTTAAATTTATTATTAATTTCAGTAAAAATTTACAGAGCCTTTGGATTTCCTTTCATTCATTGTTGCACTTTTCTTTCCTCCCAACCCTTCCCCCTAGTACACTATCTTCTTGGAAAAGTAAAAGAAAAATTATTTCTTTTTTTTTTTTTACTAACCCTCCCCCAGGTCCACTCTAGCATTTGCTCTACACTCCTGTCATGACAAAAATACCTAATCATATATACCTTTTAAACAGCTTTCTCCCTCATCTGTTTCAATGCAGTATACATTATTTATCCCATCTTTCTCAGTCTCTCCCCAACCTCAAGGTCAGTCCTGCTTTACAACAGTGGCACCATACAGTATTTGTCCTTTTGTGACTAAGATACTTCACTCAGCATAACGTCCTCCAGAGTTACCCATTTTGAATAATACTGCATAAGTCCCTGGTTTTTCAATGCAGCTTAGTACTCCATTGTGTGAATATACCACAGCTTGTCTATCAATTCATTTGTTGATGGGCACATAGGTTGTTTCCAACTCCTTAATATTGTAAACAAAGCCACAATAAACATGGGTATGCATATATCTGCTTGGATGCCAGTTATGGTCTCTTTGGGGTATATTCCCAGTAGTGGAATTGCTGAGTCAAATGGTACCTCTATTTGTAACTTTTTGAGAAATCGCCAGACAGCCTTCCACAGTGGTTGCACCATTTTACACTCCCTCCAACAGTGAATAAGGGTTCCAATTTCTCCACAACCTCACCAGCATTTCTTGTTTGTTGTTCTGTCAAATTTTGCTATCCTGACTGGGGTGAGATGATATATCATACTTTTTTTGATTTGCATCTTCATTAGAGCTAGGGATTTTGAACATTTCTTCATGTATTTGTTAGCCGTCTGAATGTCTTCTTCGGTGAAGTGTCTGTTCATATCCTGTGCCCATTTTTCTATTGGATTATTTACCTTTATCTTGTTGTGGTGTCAGCACCGTTTTTAAAGTCAGATTGCCTAGGCTCTATACCCAGGGGAAAGAAAGTTCTTTCATTGTACAAAGACTAAGCATTCTGCTACTAAGCACAAAGTCTGCAATTTGAACCCATCCATTGGCAATATGGGAGAAAAGACCTTATGACCTGCTCTTCTAAAGATCACAACTCAGCCAGGAAAATCTGTGGGGCAGTTCTACTATGTACTATCTGGTACTATAGGATTGTTATGAGCTGGAAATAACTCAATAGCCTACAACAACAACAACTCCAAAATGACAGTCATCAGGACTGAATAGAAAACATACTTGTTAATAGGGAAAGTGAAGCTAGAGAGATATTTGTGCACATTTAGAAATCATTCTTTTATTCTCATCACCAAGGAAGGTGGGAACGCCAACTTACTGAGTACAATGCTATTTATAATGTTATCTTTTATGCTCAAAGTTTTCTTGAATTGTTGTCCAAATAAATATTAAGTACATCATTCACTACTCTTCACCTCTCTAATGAAAACTTCAAATTCTGAGGAACTTAAAAATACTTCAGTACAAAAAGAGGAGTTACCTTTTACTTTCAGAGCTCACTTTACATTGCTGATTCACACCCAACACAGCAAATAAGAAATAGAATGGAATAAGATACCGGAAAGGTAAATGAAAGACTAGAAGCTGTAGGGGCTATAGTTTACTGTTAAGAAAACATGCCATTTATTTCTTAATATTGGAAGCAGACTCTTAGGAGGCAAGAATATACCAGCAGATTTAAAGACCACTGAAGTCTTGCTATTGAAATGAAAGGAGTACTGTAGTCTCACATAAAAGTTTGTTGCTAGTTAAAGTTTATTTTCGCTATTGATTGGAAGAAAGTGTTCTTAGTGTATTGGTCTCACTGCTCAGTACAGAAATAAACACTAATGAACAGTTAAGTCTTTGATATAGAAGAGAACTGCATCCCTGACCCTGCTGTATGATCTGCGTTTATGCTCAGCTCTTTGCAAAGCTTTCTCTGAGGTTGGCATGGAGATCTTTGTAAGCCGACTTCATCTCTGAGAAAACAAACGGTGCCTCTCGACTCAGAAAATAAAAACCTTCATGTAAAACAAATTTGCGATCTAACATCTTGAAGCCTCTCTTGGTTTAGTCAGGGAAAACTCTCATTCTTTTAAAATTCTTTCTTGCTTAAATACAGTAACAGAGGAAAACACATTGCGTGCATTCATCTCAATGCATTTTTACGAACTGAATACCAATATATAACCAGTTCTCTAGAAATCTCCTTATATGTTTTACCTGTTAGATAAGCCTGAAAAACCAGAGTGGCCACATCCAGACCCTAACATTACTGATTTACAAACCCAACTCTGAGTAAGGAAACTAAGATTTATTGAGTGACTAGTATGTGACAAGATAACTCTGGTGGTCTAGTGATAATAAAGTGTCTTCAATCCCGAAAGGATGCAGTATGAAACCACCAGCTGCTCTACAGGGGAAAGATAGGCAATTTCTTCCTATACAATTAAACTATCTCTGAAAACCCAATGGAGGGTCAGCTATATGTTGGTTCTGACTTGATCGTATACAATACAATAATTAGGTAATAATTCAGAATTAAGTTGTTGTTCTTCTTTTTGTTATATGTCATCGAGGCAAGTACCACTTATAACAAACAAATCTGAAACCCGTCCTATCCTGTGCCATCTTCACAGTTTCTATCTGAGGTTGTTGCTGCAGACATTGTCTCAATCCATCTCACTGAGGCTTTTCTTCTGCTTTACTGATCTTCTACCTTTCCAAGCATGTTACCTTTCCCTCTTAACAGCAAGCCAAGGTATGGGAGATGAAGCTTTGCCATCCTTGCCTCCAAGGAGCATTCTGTTTGTACTTTCTTCAAGACATGTTTGTTCATGGTTTTGGGTTTTTTTTTTCTTTTTTCTTTTTTTGGCAGTTCATGGAGTATTCAGTATTCTTCTTCAATATCACAGCTCAAAGGCATCAGTTCTTCTGTCAAGCTTATTAATTGTCCAGATTTCAGATGCTTAAAAAGTGACTAGAAAGACTGTGGCTTGAATCTTGCACACCTTAATCTCCAAACTGACATCATTGCTCATCAGAACTTTGAGGAGGTCCTTGTAGACTTTCCTAAAGCTTTAACTCTCCTTATTTCCTGATTTCTGTTACCAAAGTATTGATTGTAGATCCATATCAGAGGAAATGATTGACAATTTCAATTTTTTTCTCTGTTGTACTGTTGTTTATGGGCCCAATGGTGAGGATTTTTGTTTCCTTGATGTTGAAATGTAATCCATATTGAAAGTTGTAATCCTTAAATTTCTGCAAGTCTCTGAAGTCATCCTCAATTTCAGCGAACAAAGTTGTGCTGTCTGCATAAAGCAGATTGTTGATGAGTTTCTTCCAATTCTGATGCCATATTCTTCTTCCTAGAGTTCAGCTACTTGAATGGTTTGCACAGCATACGGATTGTATATATAGGTATGGAAAAAGGATACAATATTTCATGATGGAATTGGAAATTGAAATTCAAAATTACTTGAAAGCAACAACTGGCCTTTAAAGAGATGGTCTCAAGACTTAATTTCCCTATTTGCATACAGCCTAGAAGATGCATTACAGGAAGGAATAATGTTAGCAGGAAGGAATTCAGAAGATGAAGAAGGTAGAAAATGGCAATTTTAACAGGACAGAAGTCCTTGATAGCTCCTGATAAAATTCAGTGAGACTTCAGATAAAGAAGGCAGTATTGAGGCAAAAATTGTGTTTGAAATTAAGCAAGGGTTATCATCTTTCTTTAAAGCTGGAAGAACTGAAAGTATATTGTTAAATAGTAAGTTAAGGAAGTATTAGTCATGGTTTTGATGGTTTTTAAAAAAAAATTATAATCTGATGGGGGTGGGGTGAGGGGTGGGATTTGAATATTTTCAGATGAAAGAAGAAAAGTCTTTTTAATTAGGAGTTGACCAAAATAGATCAAGCCAGATAGTGTCAAGTCCCACTCAGTGATTCCACATTGAGGAGAGTATAACTTTTGCTTCCTCAGAATTAGAGGAACAAAACTCTCTTCTAGATGCCTGTGGATTCATTGAAACTGCCAACTCTATGCTTAGTGGCCAAATATGTTAAGTAATTAGGGACTCCTTAAGTTTGATGCCATTGTTGTTGTGTTCCTTAAGTTGGAACCTATCTATAGCCAACACTCCAGCAGGTTTTCAGAGCAGCTGTTGGATTAAAATCTCCTGCTTTAGTCACATAGAAAATGGATAAAGAATGTATTTTTGCATAATCTGCTTTTAATGACATTTTAATGCTTTTACTGCCATATATTTTCCCTATTTCACTGAATGAGTCATCAAATATGGAGCGGCATCCACTTCCAAAATGGCTCGCCTCCAGAAACTCTATGTACGAACAGTGCTCAGGCTGTTCGTTCATAGGGTCGCTATGAGTCGTCTACGACTCGGCGGCATTAAACAACAACAACAATAAGTACTATGTGCTGATGAACATTAGAAACACGTAGACACTGACACAGAACTTTCAGTTTAGAAGGGAAAAACACTGATATGGAGTAAATAGCCCCCCCAAAATATAATAAAGTTACAAAGAATTTTGTAAAGGACATCATAACCAGGGAGATGAATTTACGTGTAACTTACTTAAGAATAACATACTTGATCACTGTGAAAACTTGAATTAGTAGGTAGAACAATACAGATAAGGTGAAGAATTTGGCTTCTCTTTCAATTATATCTGTCTCCACTAAACTTCTCTTGAAGTTGTTTGGTTTTTGGGTTGTGTTTTGTTGGGGTTTTTTTGTTTGTTTGTTTCTTTTTTTAAGATATAAGAAGACTCTCCTTTTTTGTACTGTAAGAGAGATGAAAATTAGGTTATTTAAATGATTCACTCACTCACCATTCTCTCCAAAGGATTAAAACGAAATGTATTTATGCAAATATCTGAAATACATAGTAGCTATTTGGAGGCAAGGCAAAAAATGGAGAAAAAAAACTGTCTAAGGGAAAAGGGAGGAAATGTGAAGTGATAAACCTGAATAAATGGGGAATAAGAAAGTTATTACTAGATAATTGAATTTTGTAGTTGGCAGATGATAGTCTAAATTCTATTATTCCCTTGCCGTTGAGAAAAAGCTTTCTATTATAGGTATCTCCTTAGCATGTTCTCATTAATAAAATGGAGAAATTTGAACTTTGTTCATGTTAGAATTCTAAGACATGTGTTCTACATCTCTTTAGTCAAGTTTTAGGTAAATAAGTTGTTGCCCCAAAATAAACACATATTGTTTTTCAATTCTTTAATTTTCTCCCCTGTTATTTCTGA
The DNA here is from genome assembly GCF_000299155.1 of Elephantulus edwardii. Classification (NCBI taxonomy): domain Eukaryota; kingdom Metazoa; phylum Chordata; class Mammalia; order Macroscelidea; family Macroscelididae; genus Elephantulus; species Elephantulus edwardii. The sequence goes on along the minus strand of NW_006399826.1, from coordinate 12,518,959 downwards.
AGAGAGATCATTGTTTATCTATATTTTTATCTTTCTGTTATCTCTTTTCACTGAAACATATGAGAAGATGATTCTTATGTACAGTGTAAGTTAAATGATTCAAATTAAATTCAGGTCTTCAAATAAGGTAATATATTCAACTAGACAGATTATAAATATTCTGAGAGTTGAGAGTAAGGAGAAGTTTCTCACTACTGACGTATTTCCCTGCTCAAATACAAACTCCTATCTTCCAGATGTTCTATTTGAAAACCTGGCTCCAAATACTCATTGTCATTCCATATTCATCTTCAACGAAATGAAATTTAATCTAGAAAAACTGAATCTTCTTTTGCAAATTTCCTGTTTTCCCCTTGAGACAAAGTTCTTAACTGTGTGTAAAAGGAATTATGAATAAAGTTGACAAAGTGTCACTAAGTGAAATTTCTTTCCAAGGGATTGTAAGGATTATGCTCAGTTTTAAGGAGCTGCAACGAGCAGATGAGAAACTTAGGGCAGAGAAACAACTACATCTTCAACTCATAATGAACCAGAGCTCAGGAAGTGTTATGTAGTTGTTGTGTTGGGTATCCTTAAGTTTAGTATGACGCAAAGCAACTCTGTGAGCAACAGATCTAAACCCTGTTCTATTCTGTGCCTGCCTCACAATTTCTGACATAATTAAGCCCATTGCTACAATCACTGCTTGGGTCTTCCACTTTTTCATCTACCCTCCCCTGTTCCAAGCATAATGTCCGTCTCCAAGGAATAGACTCTCCTAGCAACATGTACAAAATATGTGACATGAACCTTGATCTTCTTTGCCTCCAAGGAGGACTCTGACTACACTTTCTCCAAGACATATTTGTTCTTTTGGCAGTCCATGGGATATTTAATGTTCTTCTCCAACAGGACAGCATCAATCTTACTTCTGTCATCGTTATATGTTGTCCAGTTCTCAAATGTATAGCGAGTAATCAATCATGGAGTGAATCAGATGCACCTTAGTCCTAAAAAATAATTGCTTCTCAATCTGGAGAGGTCCCTGACTACAGACTTTCTCAGTGAAATAAATCTTGTGATTTCCTGACTGCTGGTACCAAAGATACTGATTGTGGATTAAATTATTGCAGTTCTCAAATGTATAGCGAGTAATCAATCATGGAGTGAATCAGATGCACCTTAGTCCTAAAAAATAATTGCTTCTCAATCTGGAGAGGTCCCTGACTACAGACTTTCTCAGTGAAATAAATCTTGTGATTTCCTGACTGCTGGTACCAAAGATACTGATTGTGGATTAAATTATTGACAACTTCAATTTCTTTTTCTTCTTTTTATCATGATACTGCCTATACAGTGGTAAGAATTTTTGTTTTTTTTTACATTGAAATACAATCAACATTAAAGGATGTCTTCTTTTTTTAAAAAAAAATTGTATTGGTTTGCATATAAAGACACTGTCTTCTTTGATATTCTGCAGAAAGCACTTTAACAAGCCCTTCTTACTTTCAGCAAAGAGGATTGTGTCATCTGCACAACAAAGGTTATTGATGAGTCTTTTTCCAATCCTGATGCCATATTCTTCTTCATAGAGTTCAGCTTACTGAATAATTTGCACAGTATACAGATTGAATAGGTATGGAGAAAGGACACAACCCTAATGCCACCTTGGTTAATTTTAAACCATGTGGTGTTCCCTTGCTCTGTTAAGCACAACAGCCCTCATGGTCTAGGTAAAGTTTTGCATGAACACAGTTAAGTGTTCTGGGATTTCCTTTCTTGTCAATGTTAGCCATAATTTGTTATGAGCTACCTAGTCAAATGCCTTTTTAATAAAGCACAAATAGAAATTCTTTTGTTATTCTTTGCTTTCAACCAGGATCCCTCTGACATAAGCAATGATAGCTCTGATACCATAGCCTTTTCTAAATGCAGACTGAACATCTGGTAGGTATCTATCAGTGTACTATTTTAGCCATTTTTAAAAAATTATTTTATTTTGTTAATTTTAATGAATATTTACAGAGATTTTTGGATATCCATTCATATATTGTACTTTATTTTAGCCATTTTTAATGACATTCAGTAGTATTTTACTTGCCTGTGCTATTAGTGATTTTGCTTGATAATTTTCTCATTCTGTTGGATCACCTTTCTTGAGAATGGAAACAAATATCATCTCAGGAATTAGATGTGTGCAAAAACCAGACAGTGATTTGCTAGTATTGACTCAAAAACTAAAGCAGAGTCTTACTGGGGAAGCCATTTAGTTAGCTTTTTAAAAGAAGTCATAAGGTTGTTATCAGACCAGGGATCGCATGACAGAATTTTGTGGAATCAATTTATTCATTATAAATATCTGTTTTTTAGAAAGAACATACATGGCAGCTATATACATGGACCTTTCGTGATAGAATATCCAGGAATTAGAGTGACTAAATCTGTGGCAAAGAGACAGAGGTGGAGTACAGTATCAGTACTCAAAGCAATGACAGAAGCCAAATGTGGAACAGATCATCAATTATGCAAATGCAAAAATTAAGGGCATAAAAGACTAATGAGTGCTCAGGAAGATATAACCTTAATGTGCAGGCAGTTTTCTATACAAATATGAATTCCTTTTAAGTCAGGTGAAATCTCTACGTGATGCACAGATGAAAATGCTTGACTGTTAATGCTGACTTTTGACTGTTCAAAAGGTAAAAGTTAAAATTCTACCTTAGAAGGAAGGCCTAGCAATCTACTTCTAAGTAGTAAGTTACTGAAAAAGCACAGTTTTAATCTGATGACAACACAGACTGAGTTATGGTCAACTTCACAACTACTAGGTGGTTGCTTCATTTTTGTTATTTTATAATTTTAGACCAGTCACTACGTTCTAAATTGATCCAACAAAAATAAAGTCTACTGAGGGTGACTCCTAATGGAAATCCAAATGGAAATTTAAAGCAGATGTGATAGCACTTATCTAAGATGTTAGGCTCTAGGTTTATGCCCTGAGTTGTGTTTTCAACTCTTAATTGTCTTGTGTATTCTTGTATACTTTCCATTCACTCATCTGTAAAATGAAGAGAATGACAGTAACCACCTCTGAGAATTAAAAGATTAAAATGGAAAAATTTAGAATTAGAATTCGCAGAGTAAAAAATGGTACAACCTGCAAGGCATGAGAAGAGAGCTAAATGAATGTTAGTATTGTAGAAGCAAGCTTCAGAAACCATTTCCAATGATCTTCTGATAGTCACACTGTTCTGTAGCTGTAACATCTTCCATATACATCAGTATGCACTCCTTCTTATGCACACATTTATTATCAATAGTCATATAACAGAGGAAATAGCATCTCACATCTGAGATCGTGTTAGAAAACACTGTGACTTTCCTCTTGGACTTTCCTCTTTCTTTGATGACTCACTGGAGGGAAGCATGTTGTCAAATTGTGAGAAGTTCTTTGAGATATTCGTGTGGTACAGAACTTAGATCTCAAGCCAACAGCCAAAAGGAAGTGTGAATAACTTTGAAAGCAATTCTCTTGCTGAGCCTTTAGTTGGCTAGAGCCATAGCACATAGTTTAGCTACTCCCTCATTACAGACTCTTGCTTTATTGTCCTAAGATCTGTGACCCTAGAATCTATGAGATAGTATATGTCTACTGTTTCATGCTACTAAAATATGGGCAATTTTTACATATGAAGAAAATCCCATTACCTCTGAGTTGGTTCTGATTTACCATGTAGATCAGGGTAGAACTCTGTATAGATTTCCAGGGAAGCAGACTGCCTTATCCTTCTTCCATCGAGAGGCTGGAGGATTCAAATCACTAACTGTTCTTTCTTAGCCAAATATCTTAACCACAGCAAAATGAGGATTCATTACAATTAACAAATCAGTGTAATTATTACTAGAAACAATGGTAAAATTTCAATTTCTAAATTTAAGGTAGGATGTAGAATCAAAGGAAACAAAATGATGATTAAATGTCTGTGTCTGAGATCCACAATCAACATGCTTGCTAGCGAGAGTCGAGAAATCAAAGGATGTGTTGTAATAGGTAAATCTGCCAAGGACGTCTCAAAAGTGTTAAGTTCATTGAGGTCAGTTTAAAGAATTAGATTAACTCACAATGAGTTTTATGGATGAATATTTATCTAAGATCTGCTGTATGTTTCCCACTGAATTCTGGCAGCAATTTCAGTGACTTTTTAATGATTTATCTTTAGTCTAACACCGTGAATGCTACTATGGTTTGGCTCTTGTAAAATTTCTTCCTATTTTCAATTAAAGAGAAGAGTTAATGCTTAAACTATTACAGGAGACTAAATAAAGTAGCCTCTTGGGAAAACTGAATGGCCAGGTGTTCGCATATATCAGTGTGACCTTGATTTTCATACTGCTTGTGGAACAGCAAACACAATGTTTGTTTAGTCTCTGCAAAGAAATGACAATACAAAATCTCTCTTTCAGATTGTCATTTGGTCTTCTTAAGATGGAACGTACTCCAACTGATTTACTAAGTGCCCCGGCTAGTCCTTTTCTTTCTGATAATCAAAAATATTAAGTTATGATGATCGTTTGAGATTGTGTTTCAATCCCAAAGGCATGCAGTTCAAATGCAATGCTATCCTGCAGGAGAAGGGTAGACAATCTTCTCTGTAGAAACTTCCTACCTGTAACCACTGAGGGTCAGCTATGGGTCAGTTCCAACTCAAGGACACACAAAAACAACAACATGAGGTTCTTAACTGAGAGTTACTAACTAAAAATCTTACATAATTATTTATACATATCAGAGACTCTTTAATCATCACCTCTCTCTTTTCATTCATACTGCTAACAACAGTCCCATAAGAAAAATAAACAAAATTTGGATCTTTGTCAATTTTTCTGAATGCTAAAACTCCTCGGCCACTTGTAGATATAAAACTTCCATTTTTACCCAAAATTTGCCTGGATATAGTCTACTAGAAAAGATATTTCAATAATTAACAATGCATGAAATTAACTGCATAAATTAAATAAATATTTGCATTAGCAGATAAAAATGATGTCAGTAAAATGATACTGTTCTTAAACCAGATAATGTTTAAAAATATATTTAAAATTTCACTTGCAAACCAGCAAGTAAAAGATTTTACAGTTGATAGATTCTTAAATCCTAATCTCTTAGAAATACTGTAAAATTTATATTAACATTTTCTTTTCTTTTTAAAAATTTAAATATATTCTACCCAAAATAGCTTAAACTAAAAGAGCCTTAGAGAAAATTTTAGCACAAAACCTTACATGCAGATTGCACTTGCATATGCAAACAAAATCAAGGTGCAATATTAATAAGACAAAAGTCATTCAAGGTAAAATAAACAGAACAAAGAATACCATGTTTCATTGTTAAAATGTAAAGTCTACAGTGAGGGTATGAATGTCACAAACCTTTATGTGCTATATTGTTGTTGTTAGCTGCTGTTAAGAAAGACTCATAGTGAACCTATGAACAAGAGATGTGAACACTGTCCTGTCCTGTGCCATCCTCATAATTTATTACACATATGAGCCCATTGCTGCAGTCACTGTGTCAATCCATATTGTTAGGATTCTTCTCTTTCACTTACTCTGCAACTTTCCAAGCCTGATGTTCCTTTAAAAAGAATAAAGCCTTTTTTAACAAGCCGAAAGCATGAGAGAAGAAAGTTCTCTATTTTTGCCTCCAAGGGGTACTCTGGTTGCACTTTTTCCAAGACATACATGTTTATTCTTTTGACAGTTCATGGGATATTCTTTCATTCTTGTTCAATGTGCAGCTCACAGATAGTCAGCAAATGATTTAAAAGACTATGGTTTTAAACAGGTGTGCCTTAGCTTTCAAACTGCCATTATTGTTTTTTAGAATTTTTTGAAGAGGTCCCTAACAGCGGCCTTTCCCTAAGCAATATGTCTCCTGATCTCCTGACTGCTGATACCAAAGGTGTTGATTATTGATCCAGGTAAGATGAAATGATTGACAGATTCAATCCTTCCTATAATCCAGTAGTTAGGACCTTTGTTTTTTTGATGTTGAGATGTAATTCATATTGAAGGCTGTAGTCCTTGGTATTCTTCAGCAAATATCTCAAGTTCTCTTCACTTGAAACCATCGGCATAATAAAGGTTGTTCATGAGTCTTCCTTGAATCCTGATGTCACATTCCTCTTCATAGAGTCCGCCTTCATGAATTTTTTGCTTAGCATACAGATTGAAGGAGTATGGAGAAAGAATACATCTCTGACACATATCCTTCATTGTTAAATGATGCAGATTTCCTTTGTTATGTTGGGACAGAAACCCTTCTTTTCTCCACAAATCCTTTGGTGGATTGCAGAACCAGTAGAGACTCACAGCTTTTTGATTAGCAGTAGAACACGCTATGGACGCCATCACTAGACCTCTTCAAATATTACATTATCAACTCCCTCATTCATTTATCATAGTTGAATTGGAACCAACTCACAGCTGAAACTCCAGTTTATGAGTTTGTCCATCACACAGAAGGATATTGTTGATATTGTTTGTCTTTGTCCTTCCAAGAAGGTGGTGGATTTGAACCACCAGAAAGACTTGACCTTAAGGTTATTGACATGACTCCCTACAGACTAAACCAGTTTAACTACAATAACAAATGTAAAGAACATATTAACTAATAGAATTAAAAGCATAAAAAGAAATATAAATTTATGGTTATTTTTATATTCTAAAGTACATATGAAATTTCATATGGAACAGATAGGAAATACACATTCAACAACATGCTCAAATAATATATTTGAGATAAATAATTACTCATTATGGTGAGTGTGGTTGCATTCAATGTAAAAATATGCAGTGAACTTTTATAACATATAACATATTCTTTATTCATAAAGGAAGATATAAAAAATTGAACAAAAGCAGAAGTAATAGAAAAATTTATTTAAAAATCTGTTGCTCTCATAAATTAACCTACCTCTAATGATATTGCCTCTTGGACCACTTGTGAAGATTTCAGTGTTTGTTTTGTGGGGTTTTTTTATGTTGAAGTGTAATCCAAGTTGAAAGTCACAATCAATACCCATTGGTAGCAGCAGTAATGAAATCAAAGACATGTTGCATTGCAAAAATCTAAGTCATGTCTGATCTAAGCCACTCTATTTTTTAATGGTTTTGTATGCATCTGAAAGTTGGACAGTGAATCAGGTATACTGAAGAAAAAGCAATTTATTTGAATTGTGGTGTTGGCAAAATATCCCGACTCTCTTCTTTTGATTCCAAATTAACAAGGACAACAACAAAAATTGTCTTAGAAGAAGTTCAGCCAGGAGGCTCATTAAAAGTGAGAATAATGATACTTCATCTCATATACTTTGGACATATTAGTAGAAAGGGCCAGTCCTTGGATAAAGACATCTTGCTGGGAAAGGTCGAAGGCCCAGTGATGCCTTCGAGTCGAGCATGACTCACAGCAACCTTATGAACAAAAAGCCTGAAGCCCTTCTACAACTATTGACAATTATCAAAGTTCATAGAGTTTCCAGAGGCATGTTGATTAGGAAGTGGATGCCACTCCTGAGGTATATATAGATATATTTTTTCAGGATATTTCAATTATTGTAAAACAACATAAAACTAGGAACATTGCATTTAAGTTCTAACAGTCAGTTCTTAAAAGTTTTTCATAAAAGATTGCAGTTCCTGAAAGAAATTTTCGAATTCTTACTCAGCCTTTAAACAAGATCACATTGAAGATGGCATTTTCTGGCCTGGTTGATATGTTTTTTCTGTTTAGGCAGCTTCAGCAATACTGGTATTTGATTTCTCTCCTTCCTTTATATACCATATAAAAATTTACTTTAATTAGAAATTGAAAAGAAGGAGAGAAACCTCCACTTGAAGTGCTAGTGAACCCTGAAATTAACTTCATTGATGCGCTACTGAGAAGCGACATAGGACCAGATCTGCTCAGGTGGCAGGATGAAATGACAGAACAGCAAGGGGGCGCTGGGAGGCAGGAGAGCCAGCAGAGAAGTTGCCCAACTCTCTAATCAGTCCTCAGTGAAGATTATCCAAGCTAGAGAGGCTTATAGCCAAGGTCGGGGATTTTCTTCCCAGCTTGTGTTTCATGGGCAAATTCCTGTTAGCTAACTTGTTGTGTTTTGTTCTCTTTTTCTGTCATTGTCTCCTTTGCCCACGTGTTCTTGCCATTCTCTAACTAATATGCAATGACTTATTCTAACGTCTTTTTGGTTGCTCATTGCTTCAAAATCAGTCACTATATTCTGGGCCAAGCAGATATATATTAAGATTTATCTGAAACACTTACCTAAGCTTGAAGATGTTGAAGACTGCTGCAGTCAGTGGTAAGTGAAATCAAGCCAGTGTTTTATCAATTGTATCATTTCTATTGTTTCTAATCCTGGAACGCTATTACTTTCAATGAGCACAGGTAAGAAGAGACAATTTAGCAGCTATTGCAATAAAGCATTTAAAATCTACTTCAGGAAATGTGAGGAAAGCCACACTGACTGATATTCAATTGACCTTTAAGATGCAGCTTATAACCATTTAAGTCATTAGTCATTGTGTTGATTTCTAAGCCAGAGAGAACAGCTTCCCAATCCTGAACGATGACTCAGATTTCTAAGAACAATTTCCAAGAACAAACTGATATATTAAATTTCTTATAGTTGGCATTCTTACTCTCAAAACAAGGATTGCAACAAAAAAAACATATGGTCACTAAATATTATCCTACTACTCCATTTGTTGTTGTTGTTAGGTGCCGTCGAGTCATAGACTCATAGTGACCCTATGAGTGAAAGACGTGAATGTTTGTATAACTTTCATCATTTCTCTATGTTCATAGAGTTTCCAGAGGCAAGCTGTTTCGGAAGTGGATGCCACTCCTGTTTGCAAGCTTGTTTTAATCAGGGAGCTCCTGCAAACACTGTCCACCAAGGGTAACCATTATCACATTTGACACATCAGTGTCACAATATTTAGCATCACAGCAACCACATGTTACCTCTGTACAGCAAATGGATAGACCAGTGCTATAGCACTTAGAAGAATGTTTGACCAAAAACAATTAAAAACAGGCCTGAGGGGCACAAATTAAAATTGCTGCTCCTTTTAGAAGATGTAATATGATAAAAGGCAGTCAAGAAATATTATGTAACAGCAAAAATAATAATTACTATTGGCAAACTGAGTAAACAATCAAAACCACCAAACTTGTTGCCATAGAATCAGTTCCATATTATTATCTCATTCCTATAAGGCTGTGACATTGGCTTCCAAATCTAAAACCTTTAGGAGGCAATCTGTCACAGATTTCCATCACAGAATGGTCTATGAGTTCAGACAGTTGGCCGTTCATTTGACCTCTGAGTATCTTAGACTCTACTACTGAGCTAAACAGTGAGGTTGTAATTTTTTAATTAGTTTTTTTTATTTTATACTGGTTTGTTTACAGAATCTGAATACATTGTTTTTCACACAGGATCTTTCCCATTTCCTTCAGACCCCCATCAATTTGTGTGACCGTATGATTAACTCCCCGCCCCCACCCATCCTCACCCGCCTGCCACCCTCTTCTCCCCTTGGATCCTCATACTCATTCTACAATAATGGTTTTATACAGTATTTGTCCTTATGGCACTGACTTGGTTCACTCAGCATAATTCTCTCCAGTCCCTCCTAAGTTAGGCTGCAATTTACAAAATCATTGCTTCTGTGTGCTGCATAATATTCCATTGTACGAATGTACAATGAGTTCTCAATCCATTCATTTGTGGTTGAACATCAAGGCTGTCTCCATGTTCTTGTAATGGAGACTAAAACGGCTATGAACATTGGTGTACAAGTCTCTGTTTGTGCCTCAGTTCTCTTTTTCTCAGGGTATATTCCAAACAGTAGAATAACTAGGTCATATGGAATTTCTATGTTCAGCTTTTTGAGGAAACACTAAACTGCCTTCCAGAGTGGTTGTACCATTTTACAATCCCATCAACAGTGCATATCTCCCCACATCCTTTACAACATGTATTACTTGCTGTCCTGTTAAACTTTGTCACTCCTACTGGGGTGATATGGTATCTCATTGTGATTTTGATTTGCATCTGTCTTGTTGAGGCTGTAATTTTATTGCTAATTTTCTTCCCTTTCCCATCTTTCTGTGTGTCTCTGCCTCTACCAATGTCTCTGTACCTTCCTCTCTCCTTCTCTCCCTCTCTCTGTCTTTTGTGCCTAGATTCAGACCAATACATCAAGTACATTATTTTATGTTTTTTTTTTCTTTTTCACATGTTTAAGGAATGTAAGTTTATTGTTTCTTGTTGGCTTTAGGAGCTAAGTAATATCGTGAACCACTGTCCAGTCCTGGGCTAGCCTGGCAGTTGTTGCTATAGTTGATCCCATTGTTGTAGTCACTGTATCAGTCTTTTCCAAGCGTGATGCCTTTCTCCAGAGACTGGCACTCACTGATGACATAGCCAATATATGTGAGACTTAGTCTCACTACTCTTAATTCTAAGAGTTGTTGCTTCTCTTGTGGGTTGTTGAGTCGTAACTGACTCACAACTGACCCTCCACTGGGTTTTCAGAGGCTTTAAATCACATAGGAGGAGACTGCTCATTTTTCTTTCCATTAGCAGCTGGTGGATTTGAACCATGTGCCTTAAGGCTGATGGCACAGCTCCTTACCACTAGATCATCAGAGCACCATTCTGTCTGTATTTCTTTCCAGATGAATTTGTGTATTCTTCTGGAAGTCTATGGTCGTAAACTCAATATTCTTTACCCACATCACAAATATAAATCATCACTTCTTCCTTAATCTCACTTATTAATTCTCCTGTTCTCTCAAGCATAGGACAGAAGTGAAAACACCATGGCTTGAATCAGGTGCACATTCATCTTCAAGATGGTATCTTTACTCATACACGCTTTAAAAAGGAAAGGTATTTCAGATTTTCATAAGGTAAAACGTAAAACTTATATTGTTTCGGGAATGAAATTATACTTTTTAAAAATCAGAATTAGCTCTCCAGGAAAGTTGAAGATACAAGGTATTTTCTCACTTTAGCCCACTGTGATCCATTTGTGCAGAACTCACAGAACCTGACAGCCTATATTTGAGAATTTATCTTCTGCTGTAAGGGTGATCATTTTTGTGCCTGTTTCACATTAATATTTTTTCACATTTATTTCTTGTTGTGTTTCAGAAATGTTCAGTGCAGTCTTGAGATATATATACTGTCCCACAATGCTTAGTGCAACATCAAATACCTAATGAATGTTCAAGTCTATGATGATTGAGTGTTCCTGTGCAGCTGGCTGCATTCACACATTAGTGACTCTCACGAGGAAAAAAAAATGAAAAAAAGAAATGCTGAGATAAGATTTTACATTTCATGTGGGGATACCACAAGCAGTTAGAAAGCAGAGGAAGCCATAAAGGAAAAGATTGATAGAATTAATTTTATAAAAATTAAAAAGTGCTCTCCACACAAATGATAATAACTAAAAGTCAAATTACGAACTGAGAAAAAAAATATCATATTTACTAACTCTTACACACCGCAGGTCTGTCAGAATAAATTTTATTCTATAAGATTTTCACTGGCTGATTCTTTCAGAAGTAGATCATCAGGCTGGTGGAATCGAACGGCTAGCTTTAGTTTACTAGCAAAATGTAGATATAGATAGTGATACATACATAGATGAAGATATAGATGATGTAGACAGACATATGTAGATAATGTATAGGTATTGAATATAATATATATCGGTGATGATATATAGATAGTGAAGTAGATAGAGTTACTTGTAAATAGATAAATGGTAGATAGACCAATAGAGTTTCTTTGCTACTACAGTTGGAATGGACTCATAGCTTATACTGTACTGTGTTTTCAGAGACTGTAATAGCACAAAAAACATGCTAATGAGAATGTCTTTTCTCCTACAAAAAGGTAATGATTTCACCTGCTTGTGTTTAGGTTGGCAGTACAATCCCTCATCCACTAGGCAACTACAATTCCATTTTGTTGTTGTTGTTAAATGCCATCAAGTCATAGACGACTCAATAGCGATTCTATGATCGAAGGACCTGAATACTTGTATAACTTTCATTGTTTCTCCGCATTCATAGTTTCCAGAGGCCAGACATTTCGGAAATGAACACCACTTTTGCTTCCAAGCCTGTTCTAATATTGCAGCTCCACCAAACACTTGTCCACCATAGGTAACCATTATCACATTTGACACATCAGTGTCACAGTGTCTATAGCGTCGCAGCAACCATGAGTTACCTCTGCATGCACATATACATATGCATATGAAGAAAGATGAGCAATCTCCCATGAGATAAAAACCTCTGAAAATCTGTGGGAGGATGGGCTATGGGTTGGTTCCAACTTGATGAATCATCATGACAACTTGTACACACACACACACACACATATGTAAAGCTCAAAACCCCACACTCTTGTACCTCCTTTCAGATGACCCTCCAGGGAGTTTTGGGAACTGTAATCTCATGGTAGAAGATCGTCCCTTTTTGTCCTGCCAGTGGCTAGCAGATTCCAATTGCTTGCTTTTAGATTAGCCGCACAACTCCTTACTCACTAATTCCGGAGTTCCATACATACAAAGTTCAAAAACTCAAACTGTTGCTATCAAGTCATGCTGACTCATGGTTAACCCTCTAGTGGAGTTTCCACTGGAAACTCTGTTTGCAGCAGAGGCTGCAGACCAAAATGGAACACTCCATCTTTTCTCCAGTGAAAACCCTGGTGAATTTGAACTTCAGAACAGCTTGGGGGTTAGCAGGGCAACTGCAGATAGACTGCGCCACCAGAGCTCTCTCAAGTCCTCGTAGTTATTGTAGCTATTCTAAGATCTTCTTCCCAGGGTCTTTAACAATGTGCATCAGCCTTTACCAACCAGCTTTCTAGTTGTTGCTGCTGCCTGAAATCATGTGAACAAACCACCTTCTGAACAAACCTGAGCTGTGGATTTGAGACCTCCCAGCCTCCTGGGCTAGATCTGAGATTTTTTTTTTCTTCTTCAGTTTCTGTGACCTTTTGCAATGAATTACCAAACACATACACAGGCATGAAAGGGCTTACGGAAGAAGGAACAGTTGAAATTAGAAATGGTAGAGTGGTTCAAAAGGAAAATTTGGATGTTTGGGATATTTTTATACACACATACATGTAGCCACACACACACAGAGAAGAGATGAACACACCTTTGGGAGGTATCTGACAGAGCCAGAGAGGAAAGCCATAGGCAACAAATAGCAGATACCTCAGGGGAGGCCAGTTAGTAACCACCTTGTCTGGGTTGAGAGGTTCAGCAGAGGCAGAGACATGCCCAGCACAATCCTTTCCTTTTTTTCCAACCATGGGTCTTAGGTCTTAAAATTGGTGGAGATTACGGGCTTTGGGAGCTGAAGAAAGATGGTGTCTAGTTTTTTTATTGGGGGGGTGGGTGAAGAGCAGTAAATCATGGTTTCAGTATTATTTTTTTTTAGGAAAAAATGATACTGTGGCTAATGGAAGAAGTGATACTTATCACAGTTATCATGCATCTATTTTTAATTCCTCGAAAATTGCCAGCCTAAATATAATTTGTACACATGGTAAATTTCATTTAATGGAAACCTAACACTCCTGGATATATGAGAAATTACTAGCCTGCCTCAAACTATTTAGTTCAGAAGCTAAAGCACAAACCATCTATTGAAGCAAACTTTCTTTTTGATTTCAAGATGAGATTTCAAACTTAATGATGCTGTTTTGAGTATTCTAATCGGACATTTGGAGCGAGCTGGATGGGAACACGTAATTATAGGCATTCTAAGGTAAAGAGAATATGGGTGAGAACTTTGTTAGCCTAAAATGTAAACTGCCATTGCACGATGGTGAAACTCAATCCTGTGATATTTCTAAGGTGGCAATATGGAATCTTTTATAAAGTGATTGATCTGTATTTCAAAGGAAATTTCTTCTCTTGAAATCTGAGCAAAGTGCTTGAGGGTTTTCACAAATAAGGCACATGGAATATTAATACTCCACTATCAACTCTGCACTTTGCTCAAGTCAGAGGCAGAAAAATCTCATTTTAAGAGAATCAGCCAAGATTTTAAAGACAGGCAGTTGATTTTTTCCCTCAACATATTGTGGTTTATCTAAACTCCTTTCATTACTGTGAGGTGAAGCAGTTAAACATTAGTGATCCTTTCAGGAAGAGCATGAAATTTAGCTCAAAAAGTCCAGAGTCCAGAAATTTTTCTAGGTTATGAACATTTATAAGTGAAATAATATTTTTGTGGGTGGGAGAGAAAACAGACTCATTTCACTTTAATTTCTATCTGTAGTTAAAAAACCCCAAGTGAAGTACAGATATTTCATATCAAAACCACGCTGATATTTTTAGGAAGACACATCCAGACTTCACTTTATAGTCATTTAGAGAGCTTGTAAAGCAATTTGGTGATATATGACCAAATTTTGCATTTTTAGAAAAACTAGAAAATGATGAAATGGGATAGGATAAAATGCAAAGCACAGAATAGATTGGAATTTAATATACAGAGAGAGTGCAATTACTGTATCAAGAAATGCATGTGTGTATGGAAGGAAGAGCGTGTAATGTCGATTTCATTGTTTGTTAAAGTGAAAATTGTCTAAAAGCCACTATTAGAACAGCTCTAGTGGGATAGACTGGAAGGAATTGTGTCGTTAACCAAAAACGAGCATATTTCTGGTTGTTAGGAACCATCAGTAGCCCCGTGAAAGAAAAAAGGACAAACTCCTTCTCTACGAGTTGTAGCCTCATGAAAAACCACTGGAGAGTCACATGAATCTATTCCAATTTAATGACAATGATGTGGAGTGTTTGGTTTGACTAGAAAATAATGAACACGAGGAGAGTTAAGTTTACTCACAGAGATTCCAAGACAGAGTGTTATCTTAAATGAAATGATAGGAGCATATTGTTTTTGTTAGGTGTCACCAAGTTGACAACAACTCATAGTAACCCTACTAGCAACAGATCTGAACCCCATTTTATCCCATGCCAAACTCAGACATCCGAGCCCATTTCTGCAGCCACTGTGCCAACCCACCTAGTTGAGGGTCTTCCGTTTCTATGTTTCCCCCACACTTCCAAGCATGATGTCCTTCTCCAAGGAATATTCTTTCCCAGCAATGTGCCCAAAGTACAAAAGATGAAGCTTTGCCACACCTGCCT
>NW_006399826.1:12491529-12501495 GCF_000299155.1 Elephantulus edwardii | reverse complement strand
AATGGGGGTGGGGTGGGGGAGGGGGGCGGGGAGAGGGGTGCAAAAATGAATGAATGGAATTCCAAAATCTCTGTAGATGTTCATTGAAATGAAAAATAAAAAAATTAAGAAAAAGTCACCCACCTTTGGCTTGGTAGCATTGCTTTCTGTCTAGTAGGCCAACTGATCACTCTCTATGGTGATGTTATTGTTGTTAAGTGCCTTCAAGTCATAGGCGACTCATAGCGACCATATAAAGAAAAGTCACCTGTAACTAATATTAGGAATGGATATTATGATAATCAAATAAACATTGGCAGAGAACAGAGAAGATATATGTGATTGTTGTTGTTGTTACATGCCATTGAATTGCCTGCAATTCATAGTGACACAATGTACAACAGCCCTAAACCCTGCTCTATCCTGTGTCAATCTTATTGTCTCTGACACACCTACCCCCATTACTCCAGTCACTGACTCAATCCATCTCATCTAGTGTCTTCCTCTCCTGTGCTGTGCCACCACCCTCCCAAGGATGACGTCCCTCTCCAAGGAGAGGATAATGTTGGCAAGTGGTTCATGTGAAATACATTCTCTCAGCATCATCCCTCAGTGTAAATCAATCTGCGGGGCTTCGTATCCTTGGATGAGCATAAACAGCACGGGAGGGTGGGCACTGAAGTATTCCACAGAAGGGCTCCAAGTGCCTATCTGTGTTCTCAGGATGTTGCTAAATATCTGGGTCACGTCTTCCTTTCCCAGAGGAAACAGCTGCACCACAACACCTGCAAAGCTGTCCTCTCAAATAATTTGTTTTTATTTCATGTTCAGTGAGCTAGTTTACGTGAGAAGTAAATGAGAATCCATTTATTTAGGCATTTTTACCCCTTCCCTCATAGCTGTGTAGTTTTGAGATTTCACCATTTCAAACAATTAATTGGTTGGTAGATTCTAGACAGTAGTTTTGATAGTTTCCCTCTATACTATAAGTTTGTCATTGTTGTTATGAGCCTTCGAGTCTCTTCTGACTCATAGCGAACCTATATACAAGAACCCTAAATACTGCTCTATTCTGTACCAACCTCACCATCAGCAACACACTCTTTCCTACCACCCCAATCACAGAGTGGATCCATCTAAAAAAAAACAAACCTAAATCCAAAAAACCCCCCAAAATCAAAACAAAACAACCCCCCCAAAAACCCAAACAACCATTCAGTAGGTTTTCATTGTTCCAGAACTCCTCATTTTGGCTATAACAATGGTATAGACCCTGACATATGTTATTGTTGTTACGTGCCATGAAGTTGAGTAAAACCTATAGTAATCCTGTGAACAACATATCTGAACTCTGTCCTATCCTCACACTTCTTGACACACTAGAACCCACTGCGGCAGTCACTGTGATAATTCACCTCGTTAAGGGTCTTACTTTTCTTCACCGGCTCTTTGCCTTTTCAAGGAACAGCCTCTCCTAGAAACATGCTCAAAGTCTGTGAGATAAAGCTTTGTCATTTTGCCTCAAAGGAGCACTGTGGGTACACTTTCTCTGAGATTTATTTGTTCTCTTGACAGACCATGGGACGCTCAGTATGCTTCTCCAACACCACAGCTCAAAGGCATCAACTCAGTTGCAAAGCAAGTGATAGAAAAGACCATGGAGTGAATCAGATGCACCTTAGTCCTCAAAGTGACATAATTGGTTTTCAATCATTTGGAGAGGTCCTTGACTGCAGACTTTCACAGTGCAAATATGACTCCTGACTGCTAGTACCAAGGGTGTTGATTGTGGATCCAAGTAAGATGAAGTTGTTGTTGACAGTTTTAACCTTGATACATAGTATGTCTAATTTTACAAATCGGGAAATCAGTGCTTCAAACTCAGGTGAGTAATCTAATTCATATGACTAGTGAAAATCACATTATTATTAATACTGATGATATTGAGCTTTTTCACTGTCTCTCTCCACAGTGTAGTTGGTGTTTCCTATATATTCCTTTGAGTGAGTTCCAAATGTATATTCATCACTAAAATTTTCTTTTTTTAAAAAAGGCTTCTGTAATGAATCCATGGTGGGGAGTATTCTGAGGCAGTCTGATTCTACAGAGGTTTTGATTTCTGGTTCTGGTGAGACTCTGGAGCATTGTTTAGTGGCCATTGTCTGTGAGTTGATTGTACTTGGCCTCCTATTTAAAAAGGCATTTATTCACCAGTAAGGGTCTGAAATCCAGATGGGGAGTATTCTGAAGCAGTCTGACTCTACAGACATTTTGATTTCTGGTTTATGGTCACCCATGGTGGACAGTGCTTGATGGAACTTCACGATTAAAACAAGCTTTGAAGCAGAAGTGGTATCCACTTCCAAAATAGTTTGCCTCTGGAAACTCTATGTACGTGGAGAAACAATAAAGTTATACAAGTTTGCAAGTCTTTCATTCATAGGGTCGCTATGAGTCATCCATGACTCGACAGCACTTATCAACAATAACAACAACAATATAGAGCTCTGATGATCTAGTGGATAGAAAGTTATGCTACCAAGCCAAAGGGGTGATTTTAATCTGCAGCCCTCAGGCCTAGTTTTAATCGTTTTGATCAAACATTCTTCAAAGCACTGGTCTATCCATTTTCTGTACAGAGGTGACTCATGGTTGCTGTGAAGCTAAATGCTGTGACACTGATATGTCAAATGCAATAGTGGTTACCCATGGTGGACAGTGTTTTGGCAAAGCTCCCTGATTAAAACAAGCTTAGAAGCAGGAATGGCATCCACTTCTGAAATAGCTTGCCTCCAGAAACTCTATGAAAACAATGAAAGTTATACAAGTGTTCAGGTCTTTCGTTCATAGGGTTACTATGACTCATCTACAAGTAGACGGCACTTAACAACAACAACAATGAATACATCTTTGGTTATGCAAAATTCAGAGCCTTAAGTGAGGTTTTCTAAGTGTTCTTATTAGTTCGACATTGTCTGTCCTATAATGCATTCCAAAACATTGCTCAGCCCTACAAAATTAATTTAATTTTCCACTTATTTATTACATAAGGTACTCCAGTTCCATCCTTCAATTTGTTACATTGTAAATGTCTGTCTATTGTCATTTTTTGTATTTACTTACCCAAATTTTATGTATCTACATCACTATATATTTCAAAGTCATACTTCAAATTTGAATTCTTAAATAACGTGTGATTCTCAGCTTCCGTTATAAATTTAAACCATCTGGGAAGTGCTTAAAAATATTCTTTAAAAATCCTGACCTGAACCCAATGCCAATTATATCAGTATTCATAATATAAGGACCAGATTCTAGTATTTATTAAAGCTGGAATCCTTGGAAAGTGATTCTAATATGCAAATTTGAAAGCATTACTTTAAAACTAACAGTTCCACTACTAGGAATATACCCCAAGGAAACCAGAGCTGCCACCCAAACAGAAATATGCACACACATGTTTATGGCTGCATTATTCACAATAGCAAAGAGATGGAAACAACCCAAGTACCCACTAACAAATGAATGGATAGAAAATCTGATATATTCACACAATGGAATACTACCCAGCACTGAAAAAGAAGAAACTAATAAAATATACAACATGGGTGACCCTGAAGGACATTATGCTGGGTGAAATATCTCAGTCATGAAAGGAGAAATACTGCATAATACCTCTGTTATAAAACAGGGCTGACATGAGAGGATGGGGGAAACCAAGAAAAGAGGGAATAAATAATGAATACTGCATTGGGACAGATGAAGGAAAGGACTATTTAAAAGGTATATATGATAAGACATTATTGTATGACAACAGTCCAGAGTAAGAGGTGCATAGCAAAGTGGACTGGGAAGGGGTGGAGTGAGGGAAGAAATGATGCAACAATGAATTTTTTTTAAACGAACTGTGGCAGGTAGGAAGGAAAATGCACAACAATGAATGAACGAAAATCTAACTTTTCGTTAAAATCACAATAAAAAATAATTTTAAAAATCAGTCTCCTTTTCAACACTAGCTACCGCTTCTCAAATTCTTCTCAAGCTTTTTTCTTTTGAAACTTTTATCCTCAAGAAACATTACATCATTCACATTCTACATAGTGTAGACGATGACAGTTCATATTATTCAAATGGCTCGGATTCACATGGGTTCACTCAATCTTTAGGATTTCTTTTTCACTTGAAGAGTACCTTGAACTTTTGTCTCACAGACGTCCATTAAGTTAAAGTAGTAATTTAAATATAGTCTCCCTTTTAAAACTTGACATTGTGGCATTTTCACACTGATTATTTTAGGTGATGGACTTTAAGTTGATTATTTTAGGTGGGAGACTTCAACTTAATGCTCACATATTGGAATTTACCCCTTAAAGTAATTACCCATTTAAATTTGAATATTTCTCTTGTCTGAAAGACAATCACATAATGAACTGAAATGATATAGCTGTCATACATTGGGGTATTAATGTTGCCAAGAAAGCCAGATGAGGAAGCTTATTCTGATTTGCTTCATGCCTTTATTTTGAATAGCCTTTGCTAGTTAGCACCATAAAAACATTCTTAGGCTGATATGTTGTTATTGTTATGTGCCATCGAGTCGCTTGCGACTCATAGCGACCTTATGTCCAATAGCCCTAAACTTTGCTCTGTCCTGTGCCAATTGCACTGTCTCTGATACACCCATCCCAATTACCCCAGTCACTGAATCAACCCACCTCATAGAGGGCCTTCCCTTCCTGTGCTGTCCCTCCATCCTCCCAAGCATAATGTCCCTCTCCAAGGACCGGTCCCTCCTTACGACATGTCCAAAGTATGTTAGATTGAGCCTAAGAATCCTTGCCTCCAAGGAGCCACCTTGTTTAGCTCTTTCCAGGATGAATCTGTTTGTTTTCCTAGAAGTCCGTGGTACCCCCAATACTCTTCTCCAGCACCACAGCTCAAAGGCATCAATTCTCCTTCTATCCTCCTTGGTCATCATCCAACTCTCTGATGCATAACAAGTGATTGCAAAGACCGTGGCCTGTATCAGACACACCTTAGTCTCCAGAGAGACATCATTGCACTTCAGTACTTTGGAGAGGTCCCTAACAGCAGACTTTCCCATGGCAATACATCTTTTAATTTTCTGGCTATTGGTGCCAAGAGTGTTTACTGTGGAGCCAAGCAAACTAAAGCTGTGAACAATCACAATCTCTTCATCATCCATCCTGATGCTGCCAATTGGTCCAGTGGTGAGAATCTTTGTCTTCTTGACATTGAGTCTCAATCCATATTAAAGGCTGCAGTCAGTCCTTGACCCTCGGCAACAAGTGCTTCAGGTCCTCCTCAGTTTCAGCAAGCAGGGTTGTGTCATCTGTATGATGAAGATTGTTAATAGATCTTCCACCAATCCTGATGCCACACTTCTCCTCCTAGAGCCCGGCCTCCTGGGTAATCTGTTCTGCATACAGGTTGAAAAGGTATGGAGAAAGGACGCATCCCTGGCGTACACCCTTCCCAATATTGAACCATGCAGTGTTTCCTTGCTCTGTTCTGATGACTGCCTCTTGGTCCAAGTATAGGTTTCGCATTAGCACGATCAAGTGTTCTGGGAATCCTATTCTTGTCAGAGTCAGCCATAGTTTGTTATAATCCACACAGATGTTATTAATGCCATTTCCATGGCAACAGAATCCTCACCAATATTATTACTTCTCAGCTCTTGACCTCAGTATGCCATTGGAACAGATTTTCATTTTTACAGGAACTTCTTCCCAGATTATTTTGCTTCTTTTCCATATTCCAAACTTTCTACCATTGCAGAAAGCTTCCACAAGTGTATATTCCTTAAGTTACAGATTTGCTCCATTTAGCATCCTGCTAAGGCATCTTTACTAGCTGGAGAATCAATCAGCACTCCTCAATATGACATTGAAATGTCTGTCAAGTGTATATTAAAGATGATATTTGCAACTTTTCCCCAGTATCTGTTCCTAAATATGTCTATTCCCCTCAATAATTTTTTTAAAAAAGCCCAAGATGTCCTTAAGGTAAAATATAATTTATTATTTTTAGAAAGTTGGAAGGTATTCCTCATGGAAGTAGTGTCACTCACATCCACTAAACCTTTCTTTGGCACCTTTAAAGTTGAATGAATGACATTTAGAGTTTCATTAATGAAATGCTCCTTTTTATTCACAATTACATGTATAAATGAAATTTTTGTGTTATCTATCTTTCATTACTCCTTTAAAACATCTATGACCCAAACGTGGATCAGACTCCTTGCTTTATGATGTTATTTAATAGCATAGTTCCGTTCAAATTATTTATCCATATTTCCATCTAAGCTAAGGTTTCCTAGACAACATATTCTGAATCTTAATTATCTTCCTGTTTTCTGCAGAATTAGCCTAAATAAGTATAAAAATAATCTTGGGACAATTAAAAATGGACAGAGCTTGCAAAATATTGAAGATATTTATTTGCAGAATATGCTTTAAATGTCATGTGGTATTATTATTATTATTTTGTGTGTGTACTATCAAATCGGATCTGACTGGTACAGGAGGAGATTATCCCTCCTTCTCCAGCAGAGCATCGGGTGGATTTGAACTGCTCACCTCTGGGACTGCAGTGCAAAATTTCATGTATTTTATCTTCAACTGGTTAGAATTTTCATGCACAAGGTTCAGGTCAAATATTAAAGAAATAATAAATTCAGTAAACCTAGAGACTGATTCCTGGTGAAAAGCCTCCATTAAATAAAAGCTGATATATAAAAACAACAATGATAATCACCATAAGAATGATAGCTAATAGCCAGCTTATCACCGTTAAATGTGTAGCTACATTTGAGTTAAGAAACACTAGCAACCACTTGCCTTGACCCAATTATATAAGGCTAGTGAATCATTTTGTGGAGTATGCATTATAATACTGTTTATATATTGCAACACAGGTGTAACACTTCACCAAAAATATAATTTCCTAGATTTATTACAGTTTATCATCAATTCCTTTTTATAACAATTTACTGAGGCTGTGTTACCAGGTATATCATGGTTTAGTACAGATGGTAATTGTGGAGAAAAAAATCGGCTATGACTAGGGGAACTTGTTTTTTACTAAATGCTTACAGGTCAAAGCCTTCTAATTCCACAATCCTCTAAGGATAAAATAAAAGCTTTGACTCACCATAGTTATTTTGGGTGGTAGCTAAAATGAGATTAGGTTGAAGCAATTTTATGATAATATTTGTGTCCTGAGGCTGACTTCTCACAATTACTAAAAATTCTTAAACAAAGAAAACAACCAGAACAACATGCTTAGTTAACATAGAATTTTGCAACTCCTGACACCAATGACCACAAAAATGAAAGTACAAGAACCTGGGATTTTTTTGTATGTATATTTCTTCTCCATTGAGTAAGCAGTGTTTCCAGTGTTTGATTTGTTCATAGACTATCATTTCTGCAAAAGCAAAGAAAGCTAGGATTACCTCAGGAGGACTATCCCACTAACAACATTTATTGAAAAGGATAAAATCCATCCTGGATGTATAGTTTGATTTCAGGTATGGTGCAATTTCAAGGAAGGCATTTGTACCAGCCAATTGTACCAACCCATTCAGTACAGAGTTAGAATTGGAAGGCTTCATCCAACCACCTCCAGGGAAATCTCTTTATCTCAGCTGCTGCTACCATTTGATTAGACCAACAGCAGGAAGCTGGCTGGCACCTGTACCTGTTACATTCATGTAAGACAGACCAGAAAGGCTGCTGTCCAGGTAAGCTTTATATAATCTTTCTAAACTCTGTGAGCCCTAGTTAGTCCAGGGCTTACTAATAACTGCCATCATGCCACTATTTCAGACGTTTGTGATACATAATTCTTGTGATTTGGGGCCGGATAAGTATCCCCTCACCGTGCCCCCTGCCAGCTCTTTTGTCATTATTTTTAGTTGTTGTACAAACTGTCATCTGGTTGCTATAAGGCATTTTATAGTTAGTATAACTATAAATTTCTACCCAAATTTGTAATAAAAGCACCATTTCCCTCCAGTGAATACTTTTACAGACATTTTTCCTTCTACATCTTCAGTTAGGTATAGCAATGAGTCTCAAGTTTGAGCATTACTCTGAAGGGCTTTTTAAATTATAGATTGTTGAATCTCCTACTACTGAATCATCTCCAAGAAGTCTGGAGTAGGATGTGAGCATTTTTATTTCTTATTATTTCCTAGATATTACTGCTGTTGCAAATCCAAGGACTAGAATAGGCAGTACCATGATAGATGGAGAAAGGGTTGAGATTATAATGATTTAATCTTGCTTGAATCCACAATCAATACTCTTGAAACTAGAAATCAGGAAATCAAAAGACAAGTTGCATTGAAAAATCTGCTCACAGGAATCTCTCCAGAGTGCCAAAGAGCAACAATATCAGTCTAGAGACTAAGGTGCACCTTGATACAGGCCATTGTCTTCTCCACTGCTTGCTGTGCATCTGAGAGCTGGACAAGGTCTAAAAATAACAGAAGAAGAATCGGTGCCTTTGAAACTCCACTCATTGGGTCAAAGACCCTTGTGGTGTTAGTGAAAAACTTGTCCACCTTTTAACATACTACCTACACTTGTCACTTCATCAGCCAGCAAATAGCCTCAACTTCAAGCTCTAATAATGTGCAGAAAGACTATAATTTGAAACATTCTTTCTATAAAAAAAAGGGTTTGAGCATAATTATATACAGGCATACCTCAGAGATATAGTGAAGTCAGTTCCAGGCTACCCCAGTAAAGTGAATATTGCAATAAAGTGAGTCTCTTTGTATTCGGTTTCTCAGTGCATATAAAGGTTATATTTACACTATATTGTAGTCTATTAAGTGTGCATTAGCATTATGAAAAGTTGGAAATATTGTAAGAGTTACCAAATGTGACACAGAGACAAGAAGAAACATATGCTGTTGGGAAATGGAGCCAAAAGGCTACCATGATAAACTATGGCCACAAACTTTGAATCTGTAAATAACAGCAACATCTGGAAAGCACAATAAAGCAAAATACAACCAAATGAGGAATATATTTTTTGAAGACTTTTCTATCTGAAGTTGATATTAGAAACTTTGGAAATGAAAAAGAAAATGTATGACAACAGCCCAGAATAAGAGGTACATTGCAAAGAGGGCAGGGGGAGAGGAAAGTGAGGTAACTGAGCAAAAAATTAAGGCATATTAAAAAAAATGAACTAAGGGAAGGGATGGGAAGGAGATGGGGTAAAATATGCAACAGTGAATGAATGAAAATCTAATTTTTCTGTTAAAATCACAATTATAAAATAAAGAGAAAGAAAACTTATATCTTTTAAAATTATTATTATTATTATTATTTTAGTTCACAAAGTGAAAATGTTTCCTAAATATGGAATCTATTTCCTTGGAATTGCAGCATATACATAACCTAAAAATCTCATATGACTCAGCTATTCCACTTCTAAGTCTATATCACAAGGAAATAAAAACCAAGACACGAATGGACATATGTACATCTATGTTCATAAAAGTGTTATTCACAATTGCATGAAAATGGAAACGACCCAAATGTCCATCAACAAGTTAATAGACTGAGAAATTGGGGTACATTACTACAGTGGAATACTACGCAGCACTAAGGAACAATTATTTAATACAATACTATATAACATTGGAGAGACTGGAAAGCATTATGCTAAGTGTAATAGTCACATAAGAACAAACACTGCATAAGAAACACTATTATGAAAAAGAATGATAACTGACCAAAATATGTATAAATGTTTAAAAGGGGAAGAGGTATGAGAGAAGGAGGGGCAGAATAAAAAAGGAAAAGGAGAAATCACTAGGATATCAGGGGTTAGTGACTGGGGGTATGTGAAGGAATCAGAAAGATCCCAGGAGGATTTGGAGAGCAAGTTGATATCAGGCCTAGCTCAATAGTATTAATTATACAAAATGCAATGTATATGAAT
>NW_006399826.1:12456964-12491414 GCF_000299155.1 Elephantulus edwardii | reverse complement strand
ATATGAATGCTTACATACAAACCAATAAAAAAATCGGTGCCAACCAAAGCCTTTCTTTTATGATTTTAGAATGGATTTATTTATTGTTTAAGTTGTGTTTTAAAAGCATAAAAGAATTGTTAATGATCCTAGAGTTGGCAGGACTGTAGAGTACTTTGGGGAGCTCTTGTAGCCTACAGGGTAAGGATTTGCATTGCCAGCCCCAAGACAGGTGATCTAAATCCACCAGCTGCTCCACAAAGTAAGAGATGTCTCCTCCTGCGTGACTGACAGCCTCTAAAAACACAGTGGATGGTCAGCTGTGAGTCATCCCTGTTCAACTGCAATCAACGACAACATTGAGTACATCTCATTTCTTTCTCTCCAATCTTCTTTCTAAATTAGGCTCAGCTATAGACCCTCAATAGAATGTCTTGACATAATAGGTGCAACAAAGGTCTCAAGGAAGACAGCTATATTTAGTATAGTTTAGCATAGTATAGTATAGTATAGTATAGTATAGTATAGTATAGTATAGTATAGTATAGTAATTTAGTATAGTATAATATAGAGCAGTGTTTTGTTCTGTCATATACAGGGTTGCTATGGTTGAGGCCCTTTCAGTGGCACCTAACAACAACAACAACAACAAAACTATGTAAGTTCGTAATTATGGTGAAATATTTATCGACAACATCTTTCACTTCAGTTTTAGTATTTATCAACCTTACCTTCTATGTGGGCTTCTATTTCTCCTTTCTCACCATCTCTTCCAGTCTTGGTGGAGAATCTTAATAAACTCTTTTATTGCTTCTTTCTTTTCAACTGATTCTGCGTGTTGATGCAAACTGAACTTAATAAACAAAGGTTTTATTGGTCTAGATGTCAGATTCAGTTTGTTTGTAAACCTCTTTCATGATGTATATATCCCAGCCAAATTTGCTTTCTTTTCCATCCCTTAAGTAGTTCCTCATTTGCACCTGAGTGTACAGAACCAAAACTCTTTAGGCTGGCTTGGAAGAGAAATTGGGGGACACTCTCAACTTCCTTGCATCTTTATTTTCCTCATTATCAGTCCAAATTGTCTCATTTCCTTCATTGAGCAAAAGCCATGGTCCAACTGCACTGTGTGATGCAACAGTTCCTAAAACACTGGAGCTGAAACTCATTTGTCTTCCTTTTCAATTACCATAGCATATTTCTTAGAACATTGTAACATGAACTTAATTATCCCTGATATCCTGAACCACAAAAATATATACATTTGCTTTTAATGGTTCAAACACACTTAAAAGTCCAAGATTTCGTATCATCAACAACACCTGATGTATTTTTCACCTAGTTGCTGCTCAAGATGGATTTCATCTCAACATTAAGACAACAAAGATTCTTACCACTGGACCAGTGGGCAACATCATGATGGATGGAGAGAGACTGAAACTGTTAACAACTTCATCTTACTTGGATCCACAATTGGATCCTTAGTTCCAGCAGTCATGAAATAAGGAGACTCATTGCACTGGAAATATCTGCAGTTATTCCAAATTATTGAGGAGTAATGATGTCAATTTGAGGACTAATCTAATTCAGACCATAGTCTTTCTGATCACTTGTTATGCATCTAAGAGTTGGATAATTAATAAGGATGACAGGAGAATTGATGTCTTTGAGCTGTGATGTTGGAGAAGAGCCCTGAACATCCCATAGACTGCCTGAAGAACAAACAGATAGGTCTTGGAGAGGTTGCAGCCAGAGTGCTCTTTGAAGGCAAGAATGACGAGGCTTTGCCTCACATACTTTGGGCCTGTTGCTAGAAGATGCCATTCCTTGGAGCAGGACATCATGCTGGGAAGGATGGAGGGTTGGTGAAGGAGAAGAAGACCCTCTACCAGGTGGATTGATGCACTGCCTGCCACAGTGGGCTCTTGTGTGTCAGGAAGTGTGAGGATGGTGCAGGATAGAACAAGGTTCAGATCTTTTGTTCATAGGGTTGTTATGAGTTGCACTCAATTTAATGGCACCTAACAACAATAATAGCAATAGCTGTTCAATAAGTACTTGTTGCATTAAGGAGTAAGACCTGCTTTTTATTAGAGTTCTTTATTAGATCCCATAATATAAGTAACCCTTTACAAATGTTTCCTTGCCAAAATAAAGGGCTCTTATCTTTTCTGAATCTTTTCTCTCAGAGAAAGTTAATTAAAAATTGATCAATAAAATCTTCACAAATTTTAGTTTTAGAAAAATGTAATTCCATGTTTTTAGTCTGTATATATCCTTATATGAGCATGTACACACAAGTATTTGCATTCAACATGCACACTGTTCTTTGTATCCCAATGGCAAGTTTGTTTTTAATTCATAATCAATAACTGTGAGAAACAATTCAAAAGAGTAGTCAGAAAAGAAACTAAGATTTATTTTTATGTTCTCATAAACAGATTTGTCTTTAGAATAGCAATCTTTTTGTATACTTTATAATTTCATATCTGAAATATCAAGTTACCATTTCTTAGATATTCTCTACTGCTGTCACGTAAAGTCACACAGTATACAGCTTCACTTAGAGAAAATAACTTTTCGCTCCCCCCCCCCAAGTTGAACAATGACTAGGGAAGATAGAAGGAGAATTGATGCCTTTGAACTGTGGTGCTGGAAAAGAATATTGAGGATACCATGGACTGCTAAGAAAACACAGATTCAGCTTGGAGAGGGTTAAACCGAGTGGCTCCTTGGAGGCAAGGATTCTGGGGCTCCATCTGACGTAATATGGACATGTTGTAAGGAGGGACCGGTCCTTAGAGAAGGATATCATGCTTGGGAGGGTGGAGGGACGGCACAGGAGGGGAAGACCCTCTATGAGGTGGATTGACTTAGTGACTGGGGTAATCGGGATGGGTGTGTCGGAGGCAGTGCGATTGGCACAGGATAGAGCAGGGTTTAGGACTGTTGTACATAGGGTCGCTGTGAGTGACAAGCGACTCGACGGCACATAACAACAACAACAACAACAACAACGCGAGGTCTAACTTATCCTACTATGTCATTGCTCCGTCCTCTTTCTGTGTGTCAGCTGACATGGAGCAATAGCACATTATGTTTTTTGCGTGTATTTGTGCCTTTGTAGGTCCTTGTCTTTGATGGAAGCATAGTGGTTCTTCCCCATCGTCACCCACACACCAGCTATCAGGTTCACTTTTATTTGTACTATTATTTTCAATAGAAATGTTTTCTCTTTTTAAACTCCGTCTCTTTTATTGCAATAGATACTCCCCATTCATATCTCTACTCTAACACATTGCACACTGTGTTTAATTGCTGCATTTCTATTTTCTTCTCTCCCAGAAATGTGACTCCTGAAAACAGACAATTGTGCTCATCACTGTTTTGCCAGTATGGCCTACAATAATTTGCTCAGGGTTCAACTCTTGTGAATGATCCAGAAATGAAGGTAAAAATGAATTCATTAGTGTTACTGTTTGGTGTGTATTTTCTCAGACCATATTATACTATTACATTTTGAAATGATGGAGTGAGTATAACTTTGCTGATTCTTCCTGTTAAATTTAACTAAAAACCCATGAAATTTTCTAGAAAATAAGCATAAGGAAATCTGAAAGGTGGAGAAGAAGGTAATGACTATTGGCACATGAAACAAATTGAACGATTTTGCAGGGATTTATGATAATTGAAAAACTGCTAGTCTCAAGGTGATATACTACGTGACTTTATTTATACAATATTCATTAAAGGGCAAAATTTAAGATATTTAGAAGAGATTAGTACCTAATTGGTTCAGGAAAGCCTGGGGTTGGAGTCACATGGTGTGATTATAGACATAAGGAATGAAATACTGTTGTAGAGTATATTCACTGTATCGGTATGTGGTATGTCGGTGCTTTGGATGTGATACTGTACAATATAGTTTTGCTACATATTACCACTAGTGAGGATTAAGTAGAGGTTACAAGAGATACTTTGGTATACTATTTCTTATAACTGTACGGTGGACTTGCACATATCTCAAAGTACGACAAAATGTTAAAATAAAACCTCTTCTAAAATGATATTTGGGAGCTCAGGATGCTTTAGTGAGTAAAGGTTTTAAGCTGCCAACCCAAAAGTAGTTCCAAGTTGATGGCAATGAGATTTTTAAAGACAATTACGAGAAGAAGAATGGGCAATCTCTTCCTGTGCAATTAACGTCCTCTGAAAAAGCACAGGAGGGTCAGCTATGGGTTGGTTCCAACCTGTCAGTATACAACAGCAACATTTTCATCATTATAGCAGTTTTATTTATAAGACACCTACAACGGAAACAAGAGAGCCCTGCTGGCTAGTGAATTGCATTGCCAACCCAAAGGTGCATAGTTCGATTTCACCCGCTCTCCAGGAGAAAGATGGACAAACTCCTCTCATGTGATTTACTGCCCCTGAAAAGCCACTGAAGGGTCACTGATGAGTCAATTACAACTTGACGGTGCTCAAACACAACAACAACAAAATGGAAACAAGCCAATGAGTTTCAGTAGATAAGTGGACAAACTGTGGTATATTTGTTTATACAATGAAACACCGTTCTTCAATAAAACAACATACTCAATATAGGACACAAATAGAAATGAACCTCTCATTGACCTGCTTAGGAAAGCTAGTGGTAACAAGAATTTACTATTCCTCTCTCTTCTTCTTCTCTCAGGAATTTACTAAAAAAAAAAAAAAAAAAAAAAAAAAATATTTCTCTCTTCTCCTCTTCCTCCTCCTCTTTTTCTTCTCCCTCTCCCTCTTCCTCTCCCCCCCAACCTTCTCCCCTTCTCTTTCCTTTTCCTCCTTCTCCCCATCTCCTTTTTCTTTGTTGTTGTATACCTTTGAATTGGCTCCAACTGGTACAGCAGCAGACTGCCTCTCCTTCTCCAGAAGAGCATCTGGTGGATTCGAACACCATGCTTTCAGTATTGCAGCACAGCTTCTTGCCACTAGGCCATCAGAGCTCCCTAAACATTTACTATTCTACATTTTCATTTTATGATACTGTGGAAACTACAGATTATAGAAAGAGCTGGTGATTTAGGTGAGAGGCATGTGTCCAGGAAGACATAGCTAGAAGGAAATCATTGGAGTTGTGGAAATAGTCAGTTTATATCAATCCTGTTTGTAACAATGCATGTCAAAGCCATAGAAGTATATAATATTACCTGAAAATTATTTTAATTTTGAAAGAAAAGAAATATTATTTTTCCAAAGTGAGTTGCACAATCAGTAAAATAAAACATGCATTTCTTGAAGTGCAACTCAGTGTAGTTTTAACTCTATCCAATTCTTCTCCATCACTTTTTAAAAAACTTTATCATGTGCTTCTCCCATCCTCCCATGTCAGCCTGACATTTTCGGCTGAGTTTCTTGTCATCTATTGCTGACAGTACTGATGAGACCTGACTAAAGTTTTTCCACACCACTGATGACCGTGATGATGGCAGCAACATGGAATCTTTCCTTTGTCATCTTGTCTTGCCCCAGAGGAAGCTGTCATGTTTTGATGATCATTCTTATGCAAGCTGATAATTCTGCCAAATGGAGAGAAGTGTCCTTCTTTGTTGTGTTACATAGTTTGTCATAACGCTGAAATACACTATTTACATGTCCTATAAAATTACAGAGAAACCCTGGTGACACAAGGGTTAAGTACTTGAGTACTAAATGAAATTTTGTTGTTGTTGTTGTTACGTGGCATCAAATCAGGACCAGCCCATAGTTGACCCTTCAGCCCATTTTCAGAAGCAGTAAATTGCATGGGAGGAGGTTGTCCATCCTTTTCCCATGGAGCAGGTGGGTTCAAACTGTGTGCCTTTGGGATTGCAGCATAGCTTCTAACCTCTAGGCCACCAGAGTGCTTCAAATCCACCAGTCACTTTCAGGGGGAAGAGGAAAAGGGGAGAAAGTATGACTATGTGCTTCTGTAAAAATTGTTGGTGTTAAGTGATTTCAAGTTGAGTATGACCCATAGTGACTCTATGAAAATAGATCTGAATCCTGTGTTATTCTGTGAAAGCCTCTTAATCTCTGACACACTCAAGCCCATTGCTGCAGTCACTGCATCAGTCCATCTCGTCAAGGATCTTCCTCTCTTTTGACGACCCTCCATCTTTTCAGACATGATGTCACTCTCCAAGGAATAGTCCTTTCAAGTAACATGCTCAAAGTTTGAAAGATGAAAGTTTGTCATTCCTGCCTCCAAGGAGCATTCTGGCTGACTTCCTCCAAGATAAATCGTTTTGGGTTTTGGGCATGCCGAATGATCATTAATATTCTTCCCCAATACCACAGCTGAAAGGCATCAATTCTTCTTCTGCCATCTTTAGTTATTATCCAGTTTTCAGATGTATAGCAAGTGGTTGAAAAGACCATTGCCTGAATCAGGCACGTTTTAGTCTTGAAACATTCAGCATTGCTCTTCAGTAAATAGTGGAGGTCCCGAAAGGATCAGTAACTCTATGGAAATTCTCCTCTGTTCTATATATGTTCTTTCAGTCATATTTGAGTTGAAAGAAACAGATTATGAATTTTCAGAGAGTTCAGGAGTTCTTAGTCCATAAGGATTTGTACTGCTAAGCCAAAGAGTGCATTTCTTTGGCAGTTCAAATCCATCAGCAGCTCCATTGGAGAAAGATGGAGAGTCTCCTCTTGTGTTATTAATGGCCTTAAAAATCCACTGAAGAGTCAGCTATGATTCAGCTACACCTCAATGACAATAAATGAGTGAATCAGTGAGTGTGAAATCATTAAGTAGCTCTGGTGGCCTACGCTATAGAAAGTTGGCCTGTTAACTCAATGGCCACATCTCGTCTCTGATTCTTTGAATTCATCTACAGCTCTGAATATAACCTTGGAAACCCCATGAAAGGCCAACTATGAGTTGGATCTTATTTAATGGATCATTATTATAATGTGTTAAATCTCTACTTTCCTTTTTCCTTTGAAGTATATATACGTCTTACTAGTTATTCTGTTTTGACAATAATGGTCTTATGCAGTATTTGTCCTCACAAGACTGAGTTTACTGAGCATAATGCTCTCTAGACTTTCACATACTATATAGTATTTTATACAATCGTTGTTCCTTAGTGCTGCATAGTATTCCATTGTTAAAATGTACCATTATTTATCAATCTATTTGTTTATTGGAATTTGGGCTGCCTCTATTTTCTTGCTATTGTAAATAACACTTCTATAAACATAGGTGTACAAATATCCAACTGCACCTCGATGCTATTTCACTTGTGGTATATTCCTAGCAGTGGGGTAGTGGAGTCATATGTCATCTCTATATGCAGCTTTTTGAGGAAATGCCAAACTTCCTTCCAGACTAGTTGTACCATTTTATAATCCCACCAACAGTGCATTGAAAGTCTCAGTCTCTCCCCATCCTCTTCAACTTTCATTGCTTGTTTCTTGTTAAACTTTGCCACAGCTGCTGGGGTGAAATGATATTACATTGTGGTTTTGATTTGCATCTCTTTTACTGCCAGTGATTTTCAGTATTTCTTCATGTATCTGTCAGCCATCCTAAAGTCTTTATGAAAATCTTTCTTTGTGTTTTGCCAATTTTGTGACTGCGTTATCAGGGTTTTTTGTTTGTTTGTTTTTTGTTTTTTGTGGAGGCCCTGCAGTATTCTGTAATTTTTCTTTATGAGACCCTTGTCTGAGATGTCACTGTCAAACATTTTTTCCCAGTTAGTAGGTTTTCTTTTCACTCTATTGGAAAGAGCTTCTGATACTCCAATGATTTTCTTTTTAGAAGATCCCACTTGTCTATTTTATCCTTCCTGATTGTACATTTCTGGCTATATTTGCAAGCCTATTTATATCACAGGTTAGGCTTCTGAGTTTGGTCACATTTTGTCTCTTATGATCTTTATGGTTTTAAACTGTAAACCTAAATTTCTTGAGTTTATTTTTGTGTGTAGTGTGAGATAGTATTAATCCTATTTCAGCTTTCTGCTGGTAGATGTTCAGTTTTTTCAACACCATTTGTTGAAGAGATTATTAATTCCTCATTGAATATATTTTCTTGTAAAATATCTTTTGGGGTTAATTTCTTGTTCTTGATTCTACTCCATTTGTCAATGTGTCTGTCACTGTACCATATGATCCTTTCAACTATACAGATAAAGCCTTTGATAAAATCCAATGCCTCTTCCTGAACAAAACACTCAACAAATTAGGAATAGGAGAACATTTCCTCCACATAGTGAAAAGTGTATATTAAAAACCAAGAGCCAACGTCATTATCAGTGGAGAGAGAATGAAAGTATTCACCCTGTGAACAGGGACCAAACAGGGATGTCCACTATCATTATTCCTATTCAAGATTGTATTGGAAGTTCAATAAGACTCAATCAACACTCTTCTCCAGCACCACAGCTCAAAGGTATCAATTCGCTTTCTATCATCCCTAGTCACTGTCCAACTCTCCAATGTATAGCATGTAATTGCAAAGACTATAGCCTAGATCAGGCACACCTTAATCTCCAACCTGACGTCGTTGCACTTCAGTACTCTTGAGAGGTCCCTCACAGCTGACTTTTCCAATGCAATTCTCGCTTGATTTCCTGGCTGCTGTTACCAAGAGTGTAGACTGTGGAAGCAAGTAAAACTAAAACTGTTAACTATCTCAATCTCTTCATCATCCATACTGATGCTGCCAATTGTCCCACTGGTGAGAATCTTTGTTTTCTTGATGTTGAGCTTCAATCCATATTGAATAGGAATTCATGAATATTGAATTCAATTCATATTGAATAAGAATTCATGAATAGGAAGATTAAAACAGGGTGAAAATTACAATCTTACCAAGAGCTACCAAAATCTACATGTCACAATGAGGGTGATTGGAAGAATCAGTTCTGGAAAACAATGTATTCCAATATTGTAAATTGTTGTTGTTGTTATGTGCCGTCGAGTTGCTTGCAACTCATAGTGACCCTATGTACAACAGCCCTAAACTCCTCTCTGTCCTGTGCCAATCGCACTGCCTCTGACACTCCCATCCCAATTATCTCAGTCACTGAATCAATCCATCTGATAGAGGGCCTTACAAAAAAGAAAAAGTATATTGTAAATAAATTAGTATAATTTAAAAACAAAGGAAAAAGATCTACATGTCTAATGAAATCACAATAGAAATATCAAAATCATTTTTTCAAAGAGACTGAAAAGGAAATTGGCAAGTTGATTTGGAAAAGACTCTTAAAACAAGCCAAGCACTTGCGAAAAACAAAGATGAAGTGGGAGACATAGCACTTCCTGATCTTAAAGCCCACTACACAGTCATAGTAACCAAACCAGCATGGTACCCTAGTAAATTCTTTATAGAAATTCGAGGCATTGCATCCTATATTGCTCTCAACATTGCCAGTTCTACCCTTTTCCTTGGCAAAAACTTGTGCTTATTTGCTTCTGTTCCTATGAAACGCCTCTCTTAATAGTCGTCTAGTGGGTATATATTTTACTCATTGTTGTTGTATCTAATATATTTTCCCACAGTGTAGGAAGCTAAAAGGTAAACCAGGTCTCATCTGTGTAGATTTTTCCTTTTACTTAACCTCTCATTGTTTCTAGGTTCCTTGGCAATCCCCCCATGACATTTACCTTCTTCTGTTCATATTCTTCTCTTTAATTCACTCTTTATAACTTTGAAGGAATTGAATTTAAGAAAAATGCCACCATAATAAAGCTCTGTGGACACTAACAAAGAAAACTCTATTTCTGTATTTGATATATCTTCAGGTAGAGAGATTAAGATCTCAACAGATATTTTGCAATGGTGACCGCACAATTTAATTCATAACAGTTTGCAAAGCAAGCCCCCTCCATACAGCTAGATAAGACACCAGAATAATCATGCTTTTCCTTATTGCTGCTTCTGCCTTTTACAGAATCAGATGATTCCCACTTAAAACTAAAGACCTAAGATAGCTTCTTTCTGATACCTTATTGGATTTTTACTCCATTAATGAGTTTCCATTTTCTTCTGATAACTATGAACACTAGAGTTGATGTCAGCAGCATGATTACTAAGTACCATTATGCAGAACTACTTTTTTAGTTATGGAAATACTTTATTCTGAAACTGGCTAAATGGTATTAATTACCAAGGATAGCAAGAAACAGTACGTCAGAAATGGCCTATGAGGTTAAAATTTCCAGTATTTCAATTGTAACAAGCTATTGAACATATAAAGATAATGAACTGTGTAACACTCATGAATTATGTTCAAGAAGCAGGGAGTAGCATTCTTGTCTCTCCATTGGGCTGAGCAAATGCGGGCTATTCATTAATAATGGCTGTCAATGCAAATGCTAAAAAGCTGCTGGAGTGAATATACACACAGCACTCATCAATACTGTATTGGTCTCTTAAGCCAGTTCCTCTTTGCCCTCTATCTCCTTCATCATGCTTCTACGTCAAATGGCAACTTTGTTGAAGAAAAGAAACTTACTGTTCCTTTCTTTTCTAATTTTGAACAATAATTAGATAATAATTATTGTGATCTTGAAAAATTAATGATCCTTAAAAATTAGTGATCCTTAAGCTACTGTTTTCTATGGAGCTGTATTTTCAATGATTAAGTGCATTTCTATATATGGGACTCATTCCTTATTTTTTTTCCTAAAATCATTTTAACATTCTAAATATCTTTGTTATATGATAGATAGCATGCCCTCTGAGTATATCTATCTAATAATTCCTTCTTGTTATTTGCTATACTAAATTATACTGTGCATTTATATCCCTCAGACAGGTGTAAGATGTAAATAGTGGTTGCTACATGGTTGTTGTTAAGTATTTGTGCAGGAATCAATGTGTATAAGAGAAACTTTGCAGAGTACCTGGATGATACAAACCATTAATATGCTGAGTTGCTAAAAGAAAAGTATTCTATTATAGTAAGTGGCACATGAGGAGAAAGGTGATCTACTTTGTAAAAAATTAAATTAACTATTGAAAAATTGATGGAACACAATTCTACTTGGAATAAAATTTTATTCTAACATACAGGAAGTTTCTGTGATTTGTGGAATCAATGTGAAGGCAACTAGAATCAACTTTATAGAGAATTTTACTTTAAGTATGTTGTTACAAGTAATCACATTATTGTCTCATTTTTCTCTCTCAATACTTTGGTTCATCATATTGCTTTACTCTAAAATGGCTTCTTTCTATGAAGGACTACTCGTAATCATCTCAGGAAAAGCACTACCAAAGTATCTCACCTCATAACGTGTGTGTGTGTGTGTGTGTGTGTGTGTGTGTGTGTGTGCGCGCACACACACGCACGCGCGTGAACAGTGTTTGTGAACTACCATCAACATTACTTGGGAGTTTCTTAGAAATGAAATGTTTTGGTCCATCTCTGACCCACTGAATTTTAATCTCTTGAATTTGCTCTCTAATTTGTGGCTCTAACACGTTATCCTGGTGATTCTACCCTATTGCTTGCTAAAGTTTAGAAATCCAGCTTTTGCTACACTTGGCGATCTCAACACCTTTAACAAATTTATTTTGAGCTCTTTCCAAGTCTAGTAACTTATATGAGGAAGGCAGTCAGAATTCCTTCCTGACAGAGTTCATTGTCTAGTAGGGTGACAAGAATAAGTGATTGAAATAAATATTGTAATAGGAAATTCAGCCGAAAACAAAACCAAAAAAAATTATAGGAACTAAAAAGCTGTTCATATTTTTGCGAACTAAAATACTTTATTGAATTTTATGATGGAGTGAATTGCAGGAGTATTTTGATGGGTGAACACGCTATGGAACCAAAACTGCAAATAAAGAGTAGAGTTCATAGAGTGTAAGACAGAAAATACAAAGATCCAAGGTAGGACCATATGGAAAGTACAGGAGAAGACATTTTTGGTACAACGACTACCACTTTGTTTAAATGAATTTTATGCCCCCATTAATTTGACTTTTGGCACTTGGCTTAGAGATCTAGCAGCGTTATTGATGTGAATGAGGTGACTAGGTGGCATTATGCAATAGTTATTCAGATGTGTAGACAACTTGGTCAGTCTTGCCATACTAGAGGCTTAAATTGATACAGTAGAGGGAAAATCACTACCAGCAAGAGGGAAGAAGAGAATTCAGGTGCATCCTTCAGGGCAAGGAATTCCTGCACAAGATGGAGACAGAATATATGTGAATGAGATATTGTAGAAGCAGGAAAGGAGCATTAAAGACCATCAGGGTTAGGGTAAGAATGAGAAAAACTGAATGAATTCTGTATACTGCATTGAAACCGATAAGGGAGAGAACAGTTTAAAAGCAATAATTTTAGGGCATTATGATTATCCTCTGGAAGCAGGAGCGGCATCCACTTCCAAAATGGCTTGCCTCTGGAAACTCTATGTACGAACAGTGCTCAGGCTGTTCGTTCATAGGGTCGCTATGAGTCGTCTACGACTCGACGGCATTAAACAACAAACAACATGATTATCCTAAGAGTCCGGAATGAAGGTTGCAGAGTGGAGTATACTCGGGATGGGTGTGTGGGGGGGTGGGGGGGACGGTGGTGGTGCGGGGGGATTGTATATCAATGAAGGAGTTTTCCTTTTACTTTTCAAAGAGAAGAGCGATCTGGGGGTGGGATGGGGTGGGCAGGGAGAAAAGTGCAACAATGAATGAATGGAATCCAAAAGCTCTGTAAATGTTCATGGAAATTAATTGAGAGAGAGAGAGAGAGAGAGAGAGATTATAACCACTGGTTTAAAAAAACAAAAACAAAAACAAACCAACAGGAGTCAAATCTGAACTGAAACTGCTGTCTCACAGAGTTAAAACCAGGCACCTTCACCCAAGTTTGCTGCAAGACTGGTTGAGAGCTACCATTAATTTATTGGACTAAGCTTTGTATCATTGACCTAAAGCCTTGAGACTGAAGGTCATGGGCTTCAAGTATGCCTGAGAGCCTCTCCTAAGTGAAGAATTGTGTCCTGTTTCAGTCTGAATTATAAGCTATTAATGTTTCCAGTAAATTCTATAATCGTCAGAATGATTCTGTGGTTTCTGTGTGATTATTCCAACAGATTGGCAGACCCAGCAGCTGGGTAATGAGAGCATGGGGAGGACAGATTGGTGTCGAGCCTGGTAGAAGTGGGTGCAGAGGCGTGAGGTGGCAGATCTGATCTCCTGGGAATTGGTTGTGTGCTGTGAATGTCATGGATGGGGACTTTTCCCCGTTGTGGAGGTACTGAAAGTCAAACTTGGTAGCCTAGGTCACTCACACATTTAAATACTGATAGCTGAATCTGTAGGAAGTATTTGGTTCATAAAGACATGTGGTTGGAAACAGGAAGGCAAAGAGAAGTCAGGGTTGTATCAGTAAGGCCTTTGAAAGAAAACCTAAAAAATGTTCTAACTTATTTTACTATGAGTTACAATATTCTACTCACACTGTAATAGAATTGCCACAAGTGAGTAGTTTTAGAAAACAGAATTTTGTTTTCTCAAGTTCAGGAGTTAAAAGTCCAAATCAAAGTCTTGACCATGTCAATTTGTTCCTTATCAATAGCTCTGGGCATTCTTTGGTTTCACAATGTTACTTAGATTACATTAATTCTACTCCATATAAATATCTCTATACCTAGTCTTTTTCATAAATCAATATAGATAATAGCTCTAATCAACATGAAAGAGGAAAAAATTCCCAAATTGTTTATAAATAAGACTATATCTATTAGTATGGGGGGTTAAGATTCAAAAGTGTATTTTGGCATTTAATCTATATGTGGCAAGAAGCTGCACTGCAACCCCAAAGGCATGTGATGCGAATCCATCAGCTGCTTTCCTGGAGAAGTGATGGGAAGAAGGCAATCTCCTCTCGTGCAAGTAACTGCTCTGAAAACCCACAGGTAAGCGATGGGTCAGTTACAACTCAATTTTACAAAACAACAATCTATAAACTATATTTTTTTTATGGAATTGTAGAAAAATATGGACTACTCCATACACAAATATGTTTTAAAAGTTCCTTAAACAGCTTAAATCCTTGTATCTATGGAGTCTAGCATAGTTCTTGGCTCACTGTGGAGTCTTAATATATATCTATTGAGTATAAAAAGAAACTTTATATAGATAAACATTTATAGCTAGATAACAGCACAGAAGATTTAATTTCTTATATGACCTTATGCTTCTGGTTGAAAAAATAAAAACTCTGAGAAAAATTTAAATGGTTCACTGTATTCAAATACTCATCATAGCAAAATTATGATTTTTGGTCAAAATATTAATTTTCTGTTTTCTGGTTTGTGAAAGTATAAGTGTAATTGAAATATTTTTGAGAAATTAGAAAAATGTCACCATATGCTTTAAATGTTCTTGTCAGACTAATATTGGATTCTATTTCATCTCTTCTCAGCAAAAATAGACAATTATTTGGGCAGACTTGAGCAGTATTCTAAATTTTTGGACAGAAAAGGTTATGAGGTTTTTTAAGGGCACATTTGTTCATCTATCTCCCAGTGACTTGCACATAATAGGTGATCAAGAAATTATTTTTTAATTGAATAAATACCCAGGGAAGAACTTGAGCAGACTAACTTTTAGAAAGCTCAAAATCTATTACAAAATAGTAATGGTTATGACAGAAATAAAAGTGCTCTGGATTAAAAAGGATCCATTTGCAATGGTAGATGGGGTGGGGATTTTATTACTATTCAGGGAAAATGCGCAGTCAGCTGTGCTGGGAAGTCCAAGGGGCAGCAGAACGACCCATGCACATCCATAATTGGAATTTTATTGTTGCTCTGAGATTTGGACACCAAATGGAGACAGCTATAAAGCTTCCTTTTGTAAGCACACTCTCTTCTTCACCTTAAATGAGCCAGAGTAAGTGCAGTAAAGTTCCATTGCTTCACTAGAAGGGGTCAGATTACAGGTGGGGCTCCAAAATAGAAAGCCCACATGGCAAGAGGCTAGGAGTTTCCCTCCTTTCAGCTGAGTCTCACACTAGAACAAATGTTGGGGCTATAGAAATCCTATATGAGCCTAAGCGTTGGAGTGGGTTTTTTGTTGTTTTTTTTTTTATTTTTGTGTGAGTGTACTATCAAATCATATCTGACTGGTACAGGAGGAGATTGTCCCTCCTTCCCCGGCAGAGCATCTGGTGGATTCGAACCGTGTACCTCTGAGATTGTAGTTGCAGCTCCTTGCCACTAGGCCACCACATATACACAACCCCTTGGAGTGGGGGTTTTATTTTCACTGACCTCTACAAGAAATGAAAATAGAACTCTTAGTTCTTTCTTAAGGAAGATTATAAGTAGCCAGCTAACCTATGAAGTTGCTAAGAAGTAGATTTATGTCTTTTGGGACTAGAACTTTATAGTCTTGAAATGAAAATAATAGTCTTGGGACAAAATGAATGGACTATGTACTTTCTCTCACATAATTATAATTTTCCCTTTTCTTTTCCAACAAAAGATTCAACAGCTCTATTATCACCTTGGCTAAGTTATCTAGTGACATTAGGAGCTCTGATGTGCTTGCTGGTAGGTAAGAAGTTACATTAGTAATCTAAAAAAAGGTAGATTGCATCCAATAGCTACTCATGGGCAATCTCCTTCTATGTGATTTACAGCCTCTGAAAACATTTTATGAGCTGGTTCTGCCTTGAAAAGCAATGAGGGAGTATTTTGGTTTAGTGGGAAGACAAACTGTTTCTCATCAAGGATTTCTTACCCCAGAAGGCAGTAGTAGATCTTTCCCTGCGGGCCTGGAAGTGCTGTTGGAGGAGCTGAGGGATGTAGCTTGCAGGAATCCATGTCACTAGCCCTTTTCCATGTATCATATATTCACTCACGGTGTTGCGTGAAAACCAATTCAGAACTAACCTTTCAATGGGCATTTGCTGGTGAAGCAAGTCTACTTACCATGAAACTAAATCTGAGTGGCTTTGGATCTAGGCTTGCTGGGAGAAGTGGGAGAGGTACATACTTAACTAAAGAATTTTCTAACACTGGCTGGAGTAGTATACACAGGAGAAGCCACATGGCTGAAGCTTTAATAGACTTGCCTTTAAGCATGGCTAAAAAAAAGGCAGTCCTGACTGAAAATCTGTAAGTTGAATATTCCCAAATATGAACTATTACTTGCCACTTCTCCCAATAAACTCATGTTTTTGTTGTTACGTGCTGTTGAGTTGCCTGCAACTCATAGTGTCCCTATGTACATTAGCTCTGAGCCCTGCACTATCCTGGGCCAGTATGACTGTCTCCAACACAGCTACTCCTATTATTCCCGTGACTGAGTCAATCTACCTCATTCAAGGTCTTCCTCTCCTGCACTGTCCTTCCACTTTTCCCAAACATGTCCTTGACAAGGACTGATCCCTCTTGGCAACACGCCCAAAGTATGTGAGACAGACCTTTAAAGTCCTTGCACCAAAAAAGCAACTTGGTTTTACCCTCTTCAGGAAAGACCTGTTTGTTCTCTTGACAGTCCATAATATATTTCAAATTCTTCTACAACACAACAACTCAAAGGCATTGATTCTTCTATCACTCTTAGTTGTTGTCAACTTATAGTTGACAACTTGTAGTTTTCCTATATTCATTCTTCATGCATAGCTGTTTCTCCTCATTTTGATTGATTTACAGCCTGGGCGTTGCCTCTAATACTGTAGTTTCCTTCCTGTGTTCTTTTTATTATGTTCCAGATGACTGTTATTTCAGAAGTGGATGCCCAGCTCTAATTCCCAGTCTGCCTTAATCCT
The DNA here is from genome assembly GCF_000299155.1 of Elephantulus edwardii. Classification (NCBI taxonomy): domain Eukaryota; kingdom Metazoa; phylum Chordata; class Mammalia; order Macroscelidea; family Macroscelididae; genus Elephantulus; species Elephantulus edwardii. The sequence continues at coordinate 12,474,657 of NW_006399826.1, read as the reverse complement.
GGAGCTGTGCTGAACTCTGTCTGCCGTGGATGATTCTTCTGGCATTTGACAAACCATTGGCATAGCTTTCAGCATCTCAGAAGCTCACATGATACCCCAGTACAGCTTGACGGACAAGGGTACTATCAAGAGAAAAGGGTAAACCAGCAAGTATATATAAACCTAAGCTATAAAATACTTGTTTGTGGTGGTGTTAAGTGTTGTCTAGTTGAGTATACCTATGAATAACAGGTATAAACACTATCCTTTCTTGTGCCCTCTTTAGCATCCTTGACACATTTGAGTCCATTGCCGCAAATACTGCATCAACACATCTCACTGAGGGTCTTCCCTCAACTGAAGGGACAGCTTTTCTTTTTTCTCCACTTTTCCAGGCATGATATTCTTTTCCAAGGAATAACGTCTCCTAAGCAATATGTCAATCATTCCAGATACAACAAACTGACAGATAAATGTTGTTCCTCTAACAGTATATCAAGCCTGTGAGAATCGGGATGCAGGGTCCTGCTGAAGTCTGTAGCTGGGTGTTATGATGGGGCCACAGTTGAATGCTGGAGGCAGCTGATTGAGGCCCAAGGCTGGCACAGCAAGGCAAAATCCTGAACGTGAATATTAAGGTCATGGTGAAGGATATCGCTCTGCTGGATCTTTGAGGTTGGTGCTCCACATAAACGACCCACGGGTGCACGTGAAGGGAGTGTCAAATGAGCATCCTCTGGTGCTGATCATTGACTCGAGGCTTGAGCAAGGTTGGGCTGGTGTCAAAAGTATTGTAATAAATATGAGTTCCTAGGAGTAGAAAATCAACCTGGGAGTACTTGAAAGAACAAAAGTACAAAGGTTATGTAGTTTATGCAGTTGGAACAGTGCTTTTTGAAAAATTGATCAAAGTTTTCAATTCGCTTTGCAGATATAAACACATATACACAATCTTTGAATCCACAAATGAACCTGAAGCAATGTTGAACTCTTTTGGACTTTGTACAGTCATTATTCTTATTGGCTGTGGGCTAGGATTGAAATTGGATCAGAATATTTCATTATTCTGATAAACATCTATATTTTCTTTTTAGTGCGGACTCTGACAACTTTTCTCTGCACCTCCAGAAACCATACTCCTGGTCAATGTTCATCTGTCCCTTGTCATCAAATACTCCTTCCCTCCCACAATAAGCCCAAGAAATGTACTTGGCAAAGGCAAATTTCAAATAGTCACACTTACCCAGTGTAGGAAGGTCTTCCTTTTGTTTAAAAAGACATAGCAATAAAGTCAATTTTCTGAGAAGTGTAGTTAAAAGCCCAAGACAGTTCATTAATTATACAATAGAGGACATTGATCTAGTCTTAATATATGAATTTAGTTACAATCGCAATAGATTTTTTTATTTGACAAAAGAACATATCTATGAATGTAATATTTCTTGGGACTGAATAGACACTTTGATTGCTAGAATTCCAAATTAATAAAATATTTAAAGCTCAGTACCTATTTTTTTAACAAGGCTTAAGACAATAAACCCTGATTTATGTACCAAGTAATTGATCAGATATGCATTTAGTCAAGAGCCTAATTTTGGATTTTAAAAGGCAAGGCTTGCTATAGAACCTTTTCAATGTTGTTCAAGATATCAACTTCAAATAGTGAAGGACACCACTAAGACAATTTTAACAACCCATTGTAAATCTAACAGTAGAATTTTATCTAAGTTCTTTTTGCTCACTAATTGTTTATTAAAAAAAGAACTGTAATGTGATCAAGCTAAGCACACTTTTATGTTTTGTTAAAAGATGAATTATTCGTAGTAGCCTATTTTGGATTGCTTCACTATACCCAGAGGTAAAGACCATTTCTAGGACAATAGCTAATTTGCTTACTTCTTAAATGCCTCATGGATGTTTCACCTCTCATTTAAAGCTCTTAAAAGCGAAGTTACAATATAGGATATAAATGAGATGAGAATGAGGTCTTTAGCAAAATGTTTTCCACTAACAACCGTAATGATAATGTGCTTTTGCTCATTTGTTATATAAATCCTGATTGCATTTCCACCCTGAATCTTGACACAACAACTTGTATTTCAATGCACTCTTAATTTAAGCATGAAAAAGAAAGATATTTTAAAAACAAAAATCTGGTTTGAGTTGTTGAATAAAAAAGCACAATAATTGTAATGATGACAAAATCTGCTGTGTTCTTCTTATTATAGTGATAAATATGTGTAGTAACTACATTGTTGGCTCCTAAATGGAGTCTAATAAGCTCTGTCAGCAGAAGATGGTTCTCTCGTAGATATGGATACATTCTGCTCCTTAAAACCAAAAATTTATTCTGCCGCTATCAATTTCTTTACTGTCTACCACGCAGAGTGTATTTAAGTCATGTCCATATGAGATAAGAGCTTCATATTGCTTTGCATCCTTTAAGCCCAAATAATTCTTTTTTTCCAATACATTACAATTCAGACAATAGAAACCCAGCAAATTAGTATGTTAAAGAGAATCCTAGGAATTAATAGATTAGGGAGGATGCTGGGACAGTGAAAGAGAGGAAGACCCTCAACCAGGTAGATTGACACAGTAATTGCAGCAATGGACTCAAGTGTGTTAGAGATTGTGAAGATGGTATAGGATAGAACAGGGCTCAGATCAGTTGTTTATAGGTTCTCTATGAATTGCAATCTACTTGATGACACCTAACTGGAATTAGCTTCTATAGAAGGTTTGAAGAAGTTGTGTTATAAATCTTAAGGCACCTGGTTTGAATCCACTAGTTACTCTGTGGAAGAAAGAGTAACATCTCCTCCCATATGATTTAAAACCCCTAAACATCTGCTGGAAGACCAACTATGAGGTTCTGACTCATTGGTACCTAATAACAACATTAGTTTCTGTTCACTTGGATAGTAAACACATTGTCATGTTATTCTTTTTTAAAATACAGATTTTTGTAACTTTCCTGATATATACAATGGGATCAAAACTTTTTTTTATACTGAAGTCAGATAATTAGAAAAACAGTTCCCTCTTCTACAGTAGAATTCATAACCGATTTAAAAGCATTATCCAATAGTTGGATCACTCATGTTTGGTGATTTTTTTTCTCAAAGATATAGGCACCTCTTAATTCTGAATAGAGATGCCTTTTTCGTTACATGGCTCTTGGAAATCTCATGGAGTCATTGATTCTCAGTTTGCTTTTACAGCAGGACTCGGCTCACAAAGCAAATTAAGCCTTGTGTACCTTAGTAATTTGTGTGTGTGTGTTCAGAATCAGGGGCTGGAGGAATGCATTGCAATGCACTTCCGCCCAATCAATATTTAGTGCTTATACATTACGGTACAATAAGGGATGGTTATAAAAATGCTACAGAATGTCAACAGTTTCCGAAATTCTGCTAGATGAACAATTTAGAGAGGAAAAAAATATGAGTAAAGGTGTAATTAACCCCATACCTTGAAGTTTGCTTACAAAGATCAAATGGGAGCTTTTCTTGAAAACATCTGTTCAGAAAACATACTCTACCTTCTACCCCCTTCACATTTCCATACACACAGCCACAGCATCGTGGACAATATGTGGCCTATACATCATTCTAAGAAGCACACAACTTCAGCAAAAATTATGGCTGCAGAGAGTAAATTTTGAACACTCTGGCAGTTGCAAAGCTGTTTACCTAGCATTTGTTGTTGGGAGCTCTGGAAATTCAAGTCAGAGCCAGTCTTCTTTCTGATTTGCATGCCAGAAGGCATAGCCCACCCTGAGCTTCTGGCCCACAGTTGTTTCAGAGACTGTTTCCCTGCTTCTGTGTGCAGGGGTGGCGCCATCTGCTCTGCTTGAGGTTTTCTTGTGGGCACATTCAGTCCTCAGCTACAAGGCTTTTTAATTAACTGAAAGCCAGTGAAAGGGATATTCAGCTATTAAAGCCAGAGGTAGGGAAAACAAGAGCAAAGAAAATGCACTTTTTATTATTATTGGATGACTCATATTCTATGATAACACTCTGTATGCAGGCCCAAAACTTGAACCAGCCCCCAGGGGAACCAGATCAATTACATAAGGACAAAAACATGTGTGTTGTATTAAGAAGGGGAGCAAAGAATCATAGTTATGCAAAGCAGAACAAGTGTGGTGCTATAGGGCCTTAGCCATACAACTTAAGTGTTGATAATTACCATAATGGCACAATGCATTCTCTAAATTACGGTGCCCTACCAAGTATAATGCATTGCACAGTTTACTTTTGATTTTGCTGGAGGTGTTTTCTAAATAGCTCAATTAAAATGATTTTCTCTATTTAGGATTTAAATTCACTTAAGTACAAATTCATGCATATAATGCATAATTCAAGCCTACCTACATCTGTAGACAAGCACCTTTGAAGGTATTTCATTATTCTCTTTCCCACACCTTGGCCTCTGCCTCACTTTGACCCGCCATGATATTTTCTCTCCTTGCCCACAGTTCTTATTCTTGCTTTCCTGTGGTTTTTCCACCCCCCCCTATGATTATATGGAAGAAATGTCTATTGCATAATCATTTATAAAGCAGTAGCATAAGTTGTAACATAAACTTGGATAGAATCTAATAGAGAAATAAAGACATGATTATTATTCTTTATTAGTACTCATAATGTCTAATATCCTTAAGTGGTGTGTGTTACAACAACAATCTGATTTTGTTGTTAGTTTGTTTAGGCTTTCCCCCCCCCAAAAAAAAATCTGTATTACAAGTGAACTTGAGAAAATCAATCTGTCAAGTGTGCTGTTTGATTCCCTGGGTGATTAAGTGAGTAAGGATCTTGACTACTAATGGAAAGAATTTCAAACCATGCAGAGGGGTTTAATAAGAAAAGTTTGGCGATTTACTTCCAAAGATCAGAGCCGTCAAAACTGCATAGCACAGTATTACCCAAAGAACACAGGAGTTCACAAGCAGTCAGAATTGGGTAGACACTGTTTTGATAATGTTTTCTCCGTGATATTGCTAATGAGGCACTAAACAACTTTCTCCTGGTGGTAAAGAGGTAAGGAGCTGTGCGACCAACCCAAGTCCACCATCTGCTCCATAGGAGAAAGATGGTCAACCTCCTTCCTTGGGATATACAGCCTCTGAAAATCTACCGCAAGATCAGCTATGGGTCTGTTCTAACTCAACAGTACATAACATCAACATTTTTTTAAACAATGAAGTCTTGTCAGATTCAATAATTAAATAATCTCTACCATTGATTAGAAGATATTCTGTAAGAAAATATCATTTTTTAGCTACAGAAAACCCTCCGTTATCTTCCTGCAATTGACTAGTATTTAATGTAGCAGATTTAAACACTTAAATCACTATTTCTTTATGTGTTTTCACCTCTAGTCTTGAAGCCAAACCCAGGTTACAGCTTTTTATTGCTGCTACATTAGTTGAACATTTGTTTGCAATTCATACTGAGAACTTTAAGACTTGCCTTTCCATCTCATTTTTATTCCATGCTCACCAACTGGCGCTTGCTTGATGAAAGTGAGAAGGGCTTTAAGTACTTACTGAAGAAGGTCAAACAATACAGCCTTCAATGTGAATTGCATCTCAATGTCAAGAAAACAAAAATTCTTACCACTGGAGCAAAATACATAGGATAGATTGAGAAAAGATTGAAACTCTCAATGACTTCTTACTTGAATGTAGTGCATGCTCAGTACCAGTAGTCAGGAAGGATATCAGGAAACGTGTATTGCAGTCAGGGACCTCTCCAAATTACTAAGGAGCAATGATGTTAGTTTGGGACTAAGGTGCTTCTAATTAAAGCTATGGTCTTCTCAATACTGTGCTGCTGAGAGCTGGACAATAAACAAGGATAACAGATGAATATTGATTCCTTTGTGCTGTGGTATTGCAAGAGAGTACTGAATATCCCATGGGCCGCCAAAAGAACAAACAGATACGTCTTGGAGAAGGTGCAGCCAGAGTGCTCTTTGGAGGCAAAGGCGATAAAGCTTTGTCTCACATATTTTGGGCATGTTGCTTGAAGGACATCATGCATGGAAAGGTGGAGCATTAGTGAAAGAGAAGACCTTCAAACAGATGGATTGACACAGTGGCTGCAGAAATGGCCTTGAATATGTCAGAGATTGCCAAGATGACACAGGATAGGACAAGTTTCAGACCTGTTGTTCATGGCGTTGCTATGAATTGTACACAACTTCACAGCTTCTAGCAAGAACAACCAGTTCTGCCTCATAGTAACGTTATATATAACAGAAATGCTGCCTGGTCCTCTCCATACTCATATTCGCTTCTGTGCTCAAGCTTATTGTACTACTAGGTCAGTCGCTCATTGATGATTATACACACACACACACACACACACACACACACACACACACACACACTATATATATATATAAACACTGTGACACTGATGTGTCAAATGCATTAATGGCTGGTTACCCAACGCGGACAGAAAGTGGGGTGGAGCTCCCCAATTAAAACATGCTTGGAAGGAGGAGTGGCATCCTCTTCCATAATAGCTTACCTCCAGAAACCCTATGAACCTGGAGAGAGGATGAAAGGCACCCAAGCATTGAGGACTCTCCTTCATAGGGTCGCTATGAGTCACCTGTGATTCCACGGCACTTAACAACAACAACAACAATATTCTTCAATGATTTGTTCCATCATGATGTGTTCAAAGGAATAAAGGAATAAAGACACTTTTTCATTCTATCTTCTAAAGAATATTTCTGGTGTTCCTTCCACCAATACACACTTTTTTGTTCTTCTGGAAGTTTATGGTATGTTCAGTATTTTTCACCAATACCATAATTAGAATGCGTCAGATTTTTGGTTTTCATTTTTTATATTGTCTAGCTTTTTCATTCATACAGATCATTTAAAATGCAATGTCATACAGAAAGCCACCCTCATCATCAACATGACAAATTTAAGATTTAAAATAAATCTTTTCATCACGATGGGATGAAACTACCAGCAAGTGACACCTAAAGTCCTCATGATTTTCTGATCTCTCGTTGTTTCTTGCATTATGCTGTTGCAATCTTTGCTTCCTGCTATCACTTTAGTATGTTTATTTTTGCCTGTTTCCACTGCCTTCATCTCTAGGAAGGCGTGTAAAACTACTTTTTTGGTGTGGCTATGTAATAACCAAAAATATGTCTTTTTCTAAAATATTTTTTCCTTTTGTCAGCCTTCTTTCCTTGGTCTTAGACAGCATCCCCCATCTTGCCTCTAGAAAAATGTCATAGGAGATGAAAAAAAAGGTAGTTGATTTTTGCTTTAATTTTTAAAAATTTTCTTCAAAATAGACTTTTTAAATTCATAACAGAAACAATAGATTTTAAACCCTCCAGATTTGTAAATTCTGGGAAATAGATTAGCATGTTCTTCAGAGTAATTAAGATTCTACAGTCTGGGAATAAGGAATGTTGAAAGAGAGGATAAAAGAATTAAATGCCCAGACGTGGGCAGAGGTCAAGGAAAAGCAACCTTTCCCCCCCCTTTGATCCATCATTGGAACACTTCTTGTTGCCTGTAGGCTCCTTCAATCAATTGCAAATACATTCAGTGTAGACAATTCCTGTTTGCAAGAGCCCCTGGCACTATAAAACCTCTGGGATTAACTTTATGAGTGTAGATGGCTGAAAAGCCCAGTAACTGGCGGGATTCATTAAGCCAAGTATCTGCTCTTCTCTGAACTGGGAGAGCCTTGGACCCTGCCTCTCTTGTCAGTTAGTTGCCGTTCTTTAGTGCCGATCTCTCACTCTCCACTACTCAAGGATGTATCCTAACGCTATCCCGATGATTTACAAACATCCTTCTCTATCTGCTACAACAGTAATTTTGAATGAAAGAGCAAATTCACTGGTTATGGAAGAAATTTTAAACATTTGCATTTCTATTCATTCTTTGTTTCTCTTAACAAAATAATTTGATGCATGAAAAAGAATCTATGGAACTTTATGTAAGTGAAAAAGCAAAATAGACCTCCAAAATCCCGTCATCCAGTCTCAAATGTAGAAAAATTGAATTGCTAATGACTTGTATTGATGTATATACTGTTCCCCTTTCAGCTCTTATAACTCTCTAGCAAACTGTCCTGAAAGTTGCAGTATTGATGGTCCTGAAGTTTAGGTTCATAATTCTTTTGCTTAAAGGTAAGTCACATATTTATACATATGTCTAAATATTTTTTATGTTTAAACAGTATACTGAGGAGTTGCGCTATGCAATCTCCCAGTGTTTGTGTTTATGACATTTGTCCACTTTCTCCCTACAGCTATAATTCATATACTTTTCACTGCCTTATAACATCATGTTCGAAAAAGTAGAGTCAGCAAAGGAGACTTTCAATAAGATGGATTGACATCATGATTGCAACAATGGGTTTAAGCACTGCAGAGATTGTGAAGATGGCACAAAATTGGGCACATTTTAGATCTGTTGAGCATAGGGCCTATTTGAGGGCATCTAACAACATAATATTACTATGTCAACATTTTGTCTATTCTTCAAGGTATTCAGTTTATTTCTTTTCTTTTCCTTGTTTTCTTTATTATAGTCACTACCATACGGAACATTTTGAGGCACCCTGTCTGGTGTGTATATGCATAATTTACTCCCTGGATCCATAGAAAATAAAAATCCTATGCAATAAGGCAAATACATTTTTATCAAATATCACAATTTTTTAAAAAGATGAGAGCTTTTACCCCCATCAATTTCTTTTTCACTAAGATTTTAAAATATTCTGGTCACCCTAAGTGCTTGGAAAAGGTTAATGTGTAACAGTTTCTTCTTTTGTATGTATATGGGTAGTATCCTAAGACTCAAGAATTTTCTTGAGAAAAAAATCTTGAAATACTCTTTTTAACAATAAATTTGACAATATTTCTCGTAAGTTTTCACTTTAGGGATGTTATTTTTGTTCCCTGCCATCGAGTTGTCTGCGACTCATAGCAAACCTATATACGATAGCCCTAACCCTGCTCTATCCTGTGCCAATATTATTGTCTCTGACACACCTACTCTCAATACCACAGTCCTGGAATAAATTCATCTCATTGAGGATCTTTCTCCCTTGCACTGTTCCTCCAACCTCCCAATAATGATGTCCCTTCCCAAAGACTGGTCCCTCCTTGCAACATGTTCAAAGTAGGTCAGACAAAGCTTCAGAATTCTCACCTCCAAGGAGCAGCCTGGTTTCACCCTCTCTAGGATGTCCCTGTTTGTTCTCTTAACAGTCCATGGTATAGTCAGTACTCTTCTCCCACACCACAGCTCAAAAGCATCAATTCTCCTTCTATCATCCCTGGTTGTTGTCCAGCTCTCTGAAGCATAGCAAGTGATTGCAAAGACTATGGCCCGGATTAGGCATGCGTTAGTCCAGACTGATATTGCTGCTCTTCAGTATTTCAGAGAAGTCTCTGACAGAAGACTTTTGCAATGCAATTCGTCTTTTAATTTCCTGGCTGCTTGTACTATAATGGATCAAATAATTATCTGTTTCAAAACGGCCAATGCCAGTCCATATCATGCATTTCATACATACTACATTCAAATTATTGATAGTTGTTTACTGTTGCTCCTCTCATTTTGAATCTTGATACATCAACAAATGAAAGTCTTCCATTGTATGAAAGCTTTGTTCCATCTGCATCATTAAAGTAACTTTACCTTGAGAAATCATCTAGTCTCTAACCATATTTTGAGTACCTTCCAATATGAGGAGGTTATATTTGGCATTTTAGTCAACAATAGTGAGTCACAAATGACTTGACAGCACATAACAACAACAACAACAACAATATTAATTGGAGCATTTACTACATAATATTTGTTATTAGATTAATAATAATGTGAACGATTCTATATAGTTTTGTATGCGAGGAGATCCATGGGTGGGGTAGGCACCATTACAGCAGATGACACCAATACTAGTGATGCCACTGATTTCAATAGAAGACTTATTTAAAGTGTTTCTTGGCTACAAGCAGACTATTACTTAGTACATCTTTATTATGAGTTAGCTACTGCTATAAACACAAAGAATTCAAGTCCTGATTTGAAAAGTTTACTCTAAACTGTGAAATCTATGATTATACAACTTGTTATAAAGCATATATATATAGAATACTTGAAGGGTAAACAGACCAAGAGTGAAAAGATTAAGGAAGAATTATTTTGTTGAAGTATTTCTTTTAAGTTAGTAGTTATTATTAATTAGATATTATTTCTAATAATTACACTAGTCTCTAAGAAATTTCTAGTCATGAAAATAAAATAAATAATATTTTACCTTCTTTTTTTATATTTTACCTTCTGTAAAAAAAGGAATAGTGTCTATTTGTGCTTCTTGACTGAAAACACAATACAAAAAATATCTATTCAAAGACATTTTATTGTGTGGAACATAACAAACTATGGCAAACACTGAGAAGAGACTGTTGTTATTGATTATTGTTGAAGAGAGGACAACTTATAGCAACTCTATGAACAAAAGAACTGATGTATTTCTGTAACTATCATTGTTTCCCCACTAAGAGTTCAAAAATTCTTAATTATGCTTATATGCAATCTATACCTAAATCAAGAAGCTATTGGCTGAAAAGAACAAGGAAACACTGTATGATTTACAATAGGGAAAGATGTGCATCAGGGCTGTACCCCCTCTCCATATCTATTCAATCTGTATTCTGGGAAAATCTTTAGAGAGGTTGGACTTCATGAAGAAGAATGTGGCATCCGAATTGGAGAAAAGCCCTTCAACAACCTGCCTTATGGAAATGACACAACCTTGCTTAATGAAAATGAGAACTTGCTGCAGAGGATCAAGGACTGCATCATTCAATATGAATTACTTCTCAACATCAAAAAACAAAAAAATCTTCACTATTAAGCAACATCATGATAGATGGAGAAAGATTGAAATTGTCGATGATTGCATCTTACTTGGATCCACAGTTAACATTTTTGGTACCAGCAGTCAGGAGATTAGGAGGCATACAGCATTGGGGGGAAAGTCTGCTATCAGGGACCTCATTAACTTACAGAAAAACAAGGAAATCCATTTAAAGAGAAAGGTGCACCAGAATGCACCAGATTCAAGCCACACAGTCTTTCCGATCACCTGCTATCCATCTGACAGCTCGACAATGACTACAATAACAGAAGAAGAATCGACACAATGTAGTTGCGCTGTTGGAGATGCCAATAAATAAGGATGACAGGAGATGTATTGATACATTTGAGTTGTGGTGCTGAAGAGGAGTGGTAAATATCCCAAGGACTGACAATAGAATAAACATTTGAGTCTTGAAGAAAATGTAACCAGAGTGTTCCTTGGAGACCAATATGGTGAAGCTCTGTCTCACATATTTTGGACATAATTTTAGGAGAGGCTATTCTTTGAAAAGGAACCTCATACTTGGAAAGGTAGAAGATCAGTGAAATAGAGGAAGACCTTCACCAAGACAAAATAATACAGTTCTGCAAGAAGGTACTCAAATGTACTGAGGATGATAAGAATTGTGCAGGATAGGACATAGATCAGATTTGCTGTTAATCAGTTGGTATAAGTCATACTCAATTCCACAGCATTTAAAAACAACAATAGGTGCTCAGTACACATATTGAACTTATATAACTAAGAAGCTCAAGGAATTAACTATTGTTAGAACCAGTAACCCTGATAATGCAACAATTAAACTCTTGATTGCTTTGTGAAATGTGGTCCTTTTGAACGCATAGGGGTAGGAAATACCTGAGCCTTTGCTTCTGTAAAAAATACAGCCAAGTAAATCTTATGGGGGCAAATCCAACTCTGTCCTAGGTTACTTTAAGTTGGGATAAATTTGAAGACATACATACTGCAATGAAACAGACTCAGTGATTATTTTCCATTTTATGTTGCTTCTTTGTGGGTAAAAGCTGTATATTTTCTACGCCAAGAAAATGAGAACTGAGGCTCAGCCACAAACTTGTACACCAATGCTCGTAGCAATGTTTGTATTCACCATCACAAGAACATGGAAACAACCCAAATGTCCAACCACAATGAATGGATTGAAAAGTTGTGGTACATTCACACAATAGAATACTATGCAGCACAGACAGAAGCAATGATTTTGTAGATTACTATCTAACTTGGGAGGGACTGGAGAGCACTAGGCTGAGTAAACAAACACAGTCCCACAAAGACAAATACTGTTTAAAGCCATTATTGTAGAATGAGTATGAGGATCTAAGGACCAGGGTGGGTGGAAGCAGAGGGGTGAGGATGGGCGGGGGTGGAGGTGGGGTAGGAGTGTTAATCACAGGGTTGCACTAGTCGATGGGTGAGGGACAGGTGAAAGAAATGGAAAGGATCTTTTGTGAAAAAGCAATGTAGTAAGACTTTGTAAATTAATCAGGGTAAAATTTTTTAAAAAAGGAACTGCATATTCTCAATATGTCTGTAAAACTCCTCATAATATTGTCTAGAAAAGAAGCTGATAGTACAGAAGGAGTTAACAGGAAAAGGGATTCCCTGAGGAGATTTCCTCTAAACACAGCTTGTTTTGAAAAGTCGCCTCAGGCGTTGTTACACTAAATGCTCACAGTGAAATGAAGAGCAATGTGTCAGCTGTGTGCTTTACATGTAATAGAAAAGATCACCCCTTTTGTGTTTGTGATTGTGTGTATGTGTAACACCTTAGAACATAAATATTTTCCAAATTTAAACCAAAGTGACATCTGTGATGTGAGATCACTAAACACATAAGACTGAAAATGAGATAGCTTTTTAAATTAACTGTGTATAAATTTACCACACAACCCATGGTGCTTTACCTAAATTACTGAAGCTTTAAATAATTAGAGATTATAATGGGCTTTGTTCCATACTTATTCCCGTATTTTCAGTGTACCTACTAAGTATTGATAGTGAAAACATAATTGAAACGACCACCCTGAAACAGCAATTTATGCTTTACACAAGACACAGCTGTGAACAAATTTTAAATGTCTGGTTATGATCCCAGTTATCAGGTTTTAGGTCAAATTGCATAAAGATTGTCCAGGGCAGTGGGGACAGCACGTTCTAAGTCTCAGCCAGAGGAAAGCTTGAGAAATGGGAAGCGTAATATGATCCTGAAATATTTGGGTCTCATTTGTATTCCAAGCTGACAAATTAGATTTTATTGAAGAACAGAGAGGAGTGGCAGGAATAAAATAAGCTTACATAGTTAATCATGCACATTTTAGCACACGATCAAGAGAGGCATTCTTGGGTAGTGCATAAGAATGTGAACTCTGAAATCAGATCAGGACACAAAGCCCAGTCCCGGTACAGAAACTGCATAAGACACTCAGCTGAAGTTGAATAGATTCCAACTCATGTCAACCCTCCATCAGGTTTCAAAGGTTGTATAAATCTTTATAGGAAGAGACTGCCCGTCTTTCTCCCAAAGAGCTGCTGGCAGATTGGAGCTCTGATTTTTCAGTTAGCAACTCAACACATTTCTGCATGAAGCCACTGGAACCTTCACAAGCAGCCTTGTCCCAAGCAAGTTGTGGTTAACTGCCTCTGAAAACCCGCTGGAGGGTCAGCTATGGGGTTTGTTCTGTCTCAATGGTACACAATAACAACAACAAGAAGTGAGGACAATAACAGTGCCTATTTCCTAGGGCAAAATTGTGTTGCATGGACTCTGTTGCATGGACTTAAGGATATTAAATATCCTGAGGATGGTGCGGGATGGGGTAAGGCTCAGATCTGTTCACAGTGTTGCTAGGAGTACTTGTCAAGGCTGTACCACCTAACAACAGTTACAGCAACTCCTGAGAGGGAAGATTAGACAAGGTAAAGCATTGATATCAATGATTGGAATTTTGGAGCAGCAAATACACGTTAGCTTTGCTCCTATCGTTGTTGTTGTCTTGTGCTGTTGAGATGGAAATGACCTACAGCTGACATTCCAGCGAGTTTTCATAGACAGGTGGAGCTGGTGGATTTGAAACATTTGCCTTTGGGATTGCAGAGCAGGTTCTTGCCACTAAGCCACTTGTTATTGTTGTTGTTAAGTGCTGTCGAGTCAATTGCGACTCATAGCGACTCTATGTACAACAGCTGTAAACTCTGCTCTGTCCTGTGCCAATCGCACTGTCTCTGACACACCCATCCCGAAAAACAAATCACTGCCACTGAGTGGATTCTGTCTCCATCATATTTCTCAAGCTATGAATCTTTGCAGAAGGAGAATGTTTATCTCTTTCTCTCAGAGTTGCTGGTGGATTCCAACAAGCAAACTTGAAATTAGCAGAACAGCATGTAAAGCTCTATGCCACCAGAGCTCATGATTAATAGTAAAATAAAAACAAAATAATATTAAAGTAAAATTTTCAGTGAGCTAAGAGTGTGAGAAGGTGAAAAAGCCATAATTTTACTTTGTGAAAAATGATTTTGAACAAAATCAATCCATTTTCTCGTGAGCTCTTCTTTCACAGTTGAATTGGGACTAGATATATCTTTAATAGGCAAAGATGTTGGATGGAAATATGACTGTAATATAAAGTTTGGAGTTTAGTTTACAAATGTTTGCAGTGGACAAGGAAATGTCACATCATTTTCCCTTGAAAAGTTATTTTCACTACTTGTCATCAACTAGATGTGGAGATTATAATATATGCTAAGAGGAGAATGACATTGAAGGAAGGACATTTGGGAATTTATTATGATAAAATCCTTGTGAACAGCTCTCTTTTTCTCTTTCACTTGACTTTGGTCTTAATTATTGTTTAGTTCTTTCAGCAAGACAGGTACTAAAATACTTTGAGTGAAAAAATAATTGTCAAATTGTGGGTTACAATTTACTGTGTATGTGGGGGGCAGATGTCAAGTATTGATTGATTCTATGTGCTCGAAATAACTAGATTCTTTCTCAGAAGATCACTCTGGGAAATTGTATAGAGTTGAGACATTGGGACCAAGGAATTCCAATAAGATTCTCAACTACTCTAGGCAAAGGTTGAAAGAGATATGAACCATGTCAGCAGTGAGAGACATAGACACATAACTGATGGAGACATAACACTATAGGTTTGTTGACTGCTACTGAGAAATGAGAAGAGTGATTATATGCTGACAGTTCATTTTCTTTGAGAATTTAAGCAGTAAAATTCAGTTGTTGGGTAATTAAATATGGATTTAGACATAACATAGTATGTGTTGTCCAAAACTGGTTTTATTAATAATCAATTGGAAATATGAGTAATAACTTTTAGAAATAAAATATATGGAAAGCTTTTCAATGAGATAAGTTTCAAAGAGAAAAGTGGATAAAAACCACCAAGAGAATAATTAGTGCCCTCACTCAATATCTTTTTTCCTTTGTCTTCTTATATTGGTGATTCCAGAGTTCCATGCTCAGTCCATTGGCTTTCAACGTGTCTGCCAGTCTGTCTATCTATCTGTCTATCTATCTATCATCTATCTATCTATCTATCTATCTATCTATCTAATTTGAGCTCAGAAGCCAAGTGACTGTTTGATATTTTTATGTGATGTTAGATGTCTTCATTTTCATATGCAATTCAAACCTAGAGACTCCTACAAGGAATTTCTCACTTTACCGTGTTAAATAAGATACTCCTATGCCACTTTGTGTAGTCACAAGTCTATGCCAGGAAATTTTGAGATAGCTGTCTGGCTGAATGACTGGAAGATATCCATATTTGTTTCTATCCCATCTTAAAACTCATAGCAATGCCATAAAAAATTGCTGTTATTGAAAATCAACCATATCGTCTCTGAAACACCCAACCACATTGTCACAGATACTGTGTCAAACCATCTAATTTAGAGGATCTTCTGTGCTGACCTTCTACCCTTAAAAGCATGATGTCCTTATCCAACCATGGGTCCCTCTTGACAACATGCACAAAGCATGTGAAAGGGAGCTTCAAAATCCTTACCTCCAAGGAGCAAACTGGTTTTACCTTCTCCAGGCAGACCTGTTCGTACTCTCAGGAATCCAAAGTATGTTCACTACTCTTCTCCAGCACCACAACTCAAAGGCATTGATTCTTCTTCTGTCATCCTTAGTCATTGTCTAGCTATCAGATGCCAAAAATCTAGCAAGAAATTGAGAAGACCATTGTCTTGATCTGGTGCACCATAGTCTCTTGACTGACTTTGTTGCTCTTTAGCATTCTGGAGAGATCCTTGACCACAGATTTTTTTTTCCCAGTGTAATTCGTATTTTGATTCTCTGTTGGTGCCAAGGGTGTTGATTGTGGATCCAAGTAAGATAAAGTCACTAACAACTTTATTTCTTTTTCCATCTATCATGAGACCGCCTATAGGTCTGGTGATGAAAATCTTTTTTTTTCTCTGTGTTGAGATGCAATCCATATTGAAGGCTGGAATCCTTCACTTTCTTCAGCAAACTCTTCAAGTCCTCTTAAGCTTCAGTGGGCAAGCTTGCATCATCTGCAATTTCAGAATAATTTTATATTGTTAACTGATTATTGTTTGAGTAATTAAAGTCTCTAATGGAAACGCAGGTAAGGAAACTGAGAAGCATGGTTAAAATTCAGCATGCCACCAGCTTTTGCAAGTACATTTTATTGAAATACAATCATGTCTTTTGGCTTACTTGTTTTCTCTGGCTGCTTTCTTATTATCCAGCATCACTGAATAGTTGTGACAAACATTATCTGTCTCACAAAACTCATGATAGTTACTTACTATTCTTGGTAAAAAAAAAAAAAATACTGATCCTTGCTCTAAAGGTGTTGTAAATACTAGAGAAACTTGATCTAGTTACGAGATTTTAGACTTCAAGAGGTCAATAGGGTATTATTTTAACAGAGAAACCTCATATGAATGTCATATAGATTGTCTTTTTTAAAGAAACCCTTTTGTTGGCATTTATTATAAACAAAAGCTTAAATCAGTATAATCCTCTTATGTATAAGAATTGGGACAATACACTGTTGGACAATATCTACTGTGATGATATTATATTTTACTGTGAAAATGTCCACTATTGAATTCCCAAAATTAGAATATTTGTAATTTAAAGACTTACGTCATATCTGATGGTTATCAGACTTGCAATTAACCAGAGTGTCGCAAATTTCCAGGCATAAAGGAATGCCCTTGACTGTGAGGCTCAGCTGTTGGCTCAGAAATTCAGGCTGCATTTATGCCAAGGCCATGCCTCCCCCAGGCTGAGTCACTGATGCAGGAATCCAAAGGCAGTGGCATTACTGGGAGACAAGAGCTCTCCTGATGGCTGCCTTTGGCTCTTTGATAATAGTGTAGAATATTCCTTATATTGCATGGTGGTTTAGGATGTTTCCACACAAACTTTCATTCTGTTTTCATTTACTGGGAGATTGACTTGCATTATGATCTTTTGGCTCTGTGAGTTTTCTCTGCCTCCATCTCTATTTTCTCACATAAATAGTTCTCTAACACAATTCTTACACAGCTAATCTTGTCTTAATTTCTACTTCTTAGGGAACCAGAGAATAGACTTCTGTACATACAAGGTCTTGTTGTGTTTTAATGTCTTCTCCTCTTTTCTTTGTTCTTTTTAGCTAACATTTAAAAGACATTTTTAAAGTAAAACACAATTCACCCTTTTTCTTGCTTCTTAACCTACCCACCTCCCTCCAGATTGTTGTTGTTGTTGTTGTTTTGTGC
>NW_006399826.1:12439799-12454454 GCF_000299155.1 Elephantulus edwardii | reverse complement strand
TGCCAAGAGTGTTGATTGTGGAGCCAAGCAGACTAAAGCTGTGAACAATCTCAATCTCTTCACCATCCATCCTGATGCTGCCAATTGGTCCCTCCAGATTAGAGACTTCAAATTTTGGGAAGCACTTTACTAAAATTTTTCTCCTAATGTTTGAATTCATTCTAATTTCAGCCTTTCTCACAAATATAGTGTGTAGCTTGTATTTGTACACTTTTAATCATACAAAAAGCAAAACCTTTAAAGGGCCACGTTGTTGTTGTTGTTAGGTGCTATTGAGTCTCCAATGACTCATAGGCACCCTTTTAACAACGGATCTGAACCCTGACCTATCCTGTGGCATTATCACCATTTCTCACACACCTGAGCCCCTTGCTATAGTCACTGTCAATCTATCTGGTTGACGGTCTTTCTCTTGTACGCTGACCCTTCACCTTTCTAAGCATGATGTCCTCCTTCCCTAAGGTCATGTCCTTTCTTATAGGGTACACAGTGAAGCACTTTCAGTAAAATGATTTTTTATAATATGCAACAGAGTAGAATTATTCCATAATTCCCTTTCTAAGTTACATTCATTTTGAGAGTAGATTTCCAGGTCATTCTGGCATGAAATTGCAAGATGAGTTTGAACTGACAAACTGACATTGCTCACCTGGTGGGTAAGGAGCTGCATCACCAAACCAAAGTTGGGAGTTGCATCCTCCAAGTGCTCAGTGGGAGAAAGATGGACATTCTCCTTCTGTGCAATTTACAGTTTATGAAAATCCACTGGAGGGTCAGCTATGAGTCAGTTCAGACTCAACAGCAATGAGAAAGAAAAAAGAATAACAAGTTTTGCAACTACTTTAAGTTGTAGTATTGAATTTATCTCCTACCTTTGATCCTTTTTATATTACCTTTTTATACCACTTTCATGCCGAGGTAAACTTCCAGGATAGATATGTGTACATAAACAAAATTTACAATAGCAGCAATATGTGGCGACCACCATATCTGACCTTTACCAGACTCACAAAGGGGAATTGTCCCCGTTAACAAGATCAACAACACAAAACCAATTTCCATGAGGTCAAATAAGTCTCTTATGCCCCTATACCTCTTTCTACTCATCCCAACACCAATTATATTGCTTTATTTGGCCCACAATCCAATGTGATAACTCACAGACTCCACAAAACTATACTGAGGATGTACAAGGTTATACTCGAGGTTAGTAGCAGAATACAACCAAGAAAGCTTCTTACAGGCGCCTCAGCCTTGAGCCTCACAGCTGTAGGATATTGGTACAAAGCTCTAAGTCCTTCCATTTCTGGATTCCCACCCTTAGTTTTCAGGCAAACTTTGGGAATGGATTCTAGTTCTATTATCCTGGGGTAGCAGTCCCAAGGTGTGCTCCATCTCATACAGGTCTCTGGTACTCTGTTGTAGTTTCTATGGTTGTTGCTCCTGTAGGCCCTAGACTGGCTAGTGCGAGCATCTGTTCTTGAAGGATATGGTACATTCTATTCTGCTGAAGGTTCCACTCAATTTAAAGGTGGGACTAGCCAGTTGTCTTTTAGATAGGCTAACACACTTTGTTCATATATTCTCACCCATTCACATGGCAAAAATCAAAGTCTTGAACAACAAAACCGTAACATCACATAAAAGAAAGTAGAATAGTAAACTGTTTTATTAAATTAATAACGAGAGTAAGTTCCTAATTGCTGTTGTAACAAATTATCACAATACTGGAGGCTAAAAAAAAACCCCAAACCTGTGAAATTTATTACTGTACATTTCTTTAAGTCGGAAGCTTAAAAATGTTAAAATTGTAGTGTTAGTATGTTGTTTTTTCTTTCTGAAGATGCTATCAGAAAAATCAATTTCCTTTCCTCTTTCAGTTTTTAGAGATAGCCCATATTCCTTGACTTGTTTCACTTTAAAGCTTCAAAACTCACAACTGCTGATCAAGCTGCTGATGCCTCATCTGCTTCCTTATTCTATTAAGGAACCTTGTGATTCCAGTGAGCTCATGCAGATGACACAGACTAATCTCACCTTTGTCAGATGATAAACAATCCTAATTCTACCTGTAACTTTCATTCTCCTTTGACATGTAACCTATCATCTTCACAGCTCTTCCACCTTTGTCTATAGCTTACCAAGTTATACCCAGCACTCCACTATCAAAATAAACTATGGTGATTAAGTATCATACAAAATAAAGGTTTAGAAATATAACATACAATGGAAAAAGTCATCCTCAGAAGATTATGTAGCATATTTTCCTTCTTACTATGTGGAAAATAAGTGCTTGAAAAAATCCAAGTACTTAGACATTGCAGCATTACAGAAAATGAGAATTTGGACATTTGAATGTAGGATTGTAGGAGGTGGCTGAAAAGAAGTAGAATCTACCTTGAGAACAATTCTGCTTCAAAGGCAGCAATGTGTCTTGCTCCATTAAGTAATTTTTTTTAACACTGTGGGTTTTAAGTCTGCTGATTATTTGTGATACTGAAATTTTTCTACATCCCACAGGAAATTTAAGTAAATATTGCTGCTCTTTAGGTTAAAAATGAAAGGGCATATGCTTTAAACTTAATTATGTATTCAACTCTACTTATGCAAACCATTATACTGAAAAACATAGAGAAGCAGGTCAGTGAATCTGAAAAATCGACTCCAGCTTTCAGAGTACGGCCACTTTGCATATTTTGATGAGTGCTTCCATCACAGTTTAGCATATTTTTCATCTGCATCTATACTATAGAAGGTTAGATTGATCTGATTTGAGCTTCAGTGAAGCTAAGGATTAGATAATTATTGGCCTTTGTTTATAGTTTAGTGTTTTACCTTTCGACAGTCATATACTGGGGAATGTCTACGTATTATATTCTGGTGTGAAAGGCAAAGTCATATGGAACTTTGTGTTAATTTTGTCTCTCTAGAACCTCACGCTGCCCCATCAAAACTAATTATCATCTCAGAAGCTGAGCAGGAAATCATTCATTTAGAGAAGAATCAAGATCTATTATTCACAGAATGGATGTATCAATTCAATTTACTGGCCACTTGGGAGACCAGGGCACCCCAAATTATTTTAAAATGCTGTGCACTCTTATCATATATCATTCTCTGCCAAGTGTCCTGAGATCCATTATCTTATTAGGACCCTCTTGCAATCCTGTGTGATGGTTTGAAAAAGCATCATTAATGCCATTCTACAGATGAGGACATTGAACTATAATGTGATTAAATACTTCATATGAGTTCAAACTGTATCTTCCTCTGATGGAAGAACATACACCATAGTATTGTGAGTCTTTCGAGTTCTTACTGTGTTAAGTAAGGCAATGTTCTTTGTTGTAACAAGTACAGAAATTTTTTTTTAAAAAAAGTTTATGTGTCGTTATCATGCAGATGGAATGTAAAAGTCCTATCCTTAATTGTAAGCATTATCTGCCAAAGTGATAGGTTCAACTGCTTCTAAAGGCACTGTATCAACTCTGCAGGATAAAAGTGTGAGACTATGACGTAACTTTCACTCACATTCCTTTGGAATAACACAGGTTAATGGCAAAGAAGCCTGGGAAAAGTCACCTGATTTTGTGTTCAGAAAGCAGTGGACATCCATATGAGGAATAACTTGTCAGTTTGGGTCACATCAGTCAGGTATTATTTTCACTATTTCAAGTTATCACTCAGCAGAGTATGACATAAAGAAGACTCTACCACAGAGCTAATTCATTACCATTTCTTCTTCAAAAGTCATGAAGCACTGAAGAATGAGAAGTCTATTTTCCATCGGGGTCCCTAGCATGTTGATTGACCAGGCTTAAAGGGCAGTATGCATATTTTTCTTCATACAAATCTAAAATTGCTTGCTGAAAGTAAAGAAGACTTGAAACACTGAACAAGGTCAAAGGTTATAGTCATCCATATAGATTGCTTCACGGAATTAAGAAAACAAAGAGAAAAATCACATCACTGAACTAATAGGCAAGAGCATGATAAATGGAGAAAAGGTTGATTTTATCAGTGATTTCAATTTACTTGGATCCACAATCAGCACTCTTAGTAATAACAGTCAAAAAATAAAATTAAAAAAACCAAAACACAAACATGTTGCATTGTGAAATATCTGCTGTCAAGGACCTTTCCATGTCAGTTTAAAGACCAAGGTTCATTTTCATGGTCTTTTTAATACTTACTATGCCTGTGTAAATTGGACAGTGAGTAAGGATGACAGCAGAAGAAGCTATGCCTTCGAATTGTAGTGTTGGAGAAGAGTTATTAATACTCCATGGAGTGTCAGAAGAATAAACAAGAATGTCTTAGAGGAAATGCAACCAGATTACTTCTTAAAAGCAAAAACGGTGAATCTTTACTTCACATACTTCAGGCATTTTGCCAGGTAAGACCAGCCCTTGTAATAAGAAAAGTGTAAGGTGAAAGAAAGAAAGGAAGGCTCTCAACAAGAAATATTGAATTAATAGCGACAATAACAATGGGCTCAAGTATATCAGAGAACATAAGGATGGTGAGTGATAAAGAAGGTTCAAATCTTTTGTTCATAGGGTCACTATAAGTCATAGTCCACTCTGACACCTAAGAACAGCAAAAACAACAGACATACATTTTTTTAAATCAACACCAAAGAGACAACCCACAGGGTTTCCATGCCAGATTTAACATGGTTAACATTGTAGATGAAATTCACCTAAATTTTAGGTAACATAGATTGTTTCTGTTGTTAGGTGTCATTGAGTGGACTAGGACTAGTGACCATATGTACAGTTCTATACCTTGTTCTATACCTGAGCCAGCCTCAGGTTCTCTTACATGTTCAAATCCACTATTGTAATCAATACATCTTGTTGATAGTATTCCTCTCCTTCTCTGACTCTACACTTTTTCTAGCATGATATTTTTTGCCCAAGGACTACCTGGCAATATGTCCAAAGTATGTATGGTGAAGTTTCACCATCTTTGCCTCTAAGGAGCAGCCTGATTGCATTTTCTCCAAGACAGAGATTGTTAACAGTTTTTGTTTGCTTTGCTCCACAACTAACACTCTTGGTACTAGCAGCCATGAAATCAAAATGAATTGCATTGGGAGTCTGCTGTCAGGGACATCGCCAGAGTACTGAAGATCAATGATGTCAGTCTGGAGAAAAAGGTGCACCTGATCTAGACCACGGCCTTTGCAATTACGTGCTATGCTACAGAAAGCTGGACAGTGACAAGGGTTGATAGAAGAAGAATTCATGCCTTTGAGCTGTGGTGCTGGAGAAGAGTGTTGAATATACCATGGACTGCTAGGAGAATAAAGACATTCATACTAAAGAGGGTGAAATCAGGCTGCTCCTTGGAAGCAAGGATTCTAAAGCTTCATCCTACGTACTTTGAGCATGTTGCAAGAAGAGACCAGTCCTTGGAGAGGGACATCATGCCTTGGGAAGGTGAAAGGACAGCACAAGAGAGGAAGAACCTCAATGAGACGGATTAACTTAGTGACTGTAGTAATGGGGATAGCTGTGTTAGAGACAATAAAGTTGGTTCAGGATAGAACAGGGGTCAGAGCTATTGTGCATAGGGTCACTATGAGTTGCAGGCAACTCGATGGCACATAACAACAACAACAACAACAACAACAAGCATACTTGTTACAATAACAACAAGCAAGAAGTCAAACTCCATTGGAAAGAAAACAACTGTCTTCCACAAGTACACATACATACACATATGTGCCAGTTCTTCTCTGAATAAATTATGTACTTAATTAGTTAATATTTGACACTTGTGACCATTTTATGTTGAGCACTGCTTTTTGTTCTGTATTTCTGACCTTAAGGTTCAACTACTTAAAATCGCTCTTATTATTCATGAGATTATTCATGAAATGCAAGCAGGATGAGGAGTGCTTTTTGGAGGAAAAAACCTTTGGTGCTGATTTTGATGACTAAACCTAATCAACCACTCCATAGTTCTGGTGGGTCTCCTTCAGCTTAGACAACAATGGCAATCCATATCATGAAATTTAACGGATCAGAAATGTCAGTAGTTGGGTTGGAAAGAAAACAAATTTCCATTCAGAGGGAAACCCTATCAATGATGCATTTTACCAAGAGTGAAAGGGGGCTAGTTACAGAGCCATTTTTACCAGCAGATGGTGTTTTTCTGCTTCTGTGTACTAATTGCTATCAATAATTAAACACAGGTCTCTGATTCATATGCACAGAGGCAGTGATTCTTAAATGAAACATTTTAAAATCATTATAGCACATTTCATAGGACCAGCTAGACCCAGCGCTTGGGCTGATTATGATTAAATGTACTGATACTAAATTACATATTGATCCTATAAATATCAATGCATGTAGAGAAGCAATGTGAAGAACGCTTGTTCCTACAAGGAGCATTTTCATTTTAGATGATGATGGAGACAGTTTTTAATGGGACATCATGCTGCGTTTTGGGCTTTACTGGTTGACTTTCATTACATAGGAAATAGATTTTATTTTTCCTTTCATGATATTAAACTTCAATTATACAGTGTGTTTATTTTTTTCTTAAGCACAGACTCAGAAAGAGTAGCTACAGATATTTTTAAAAACTAAAAGGAATTTGGGCTTTTTAAGTACTTTTTGGGAGTTTAAACATAGTGCTATGACTGCTTACCCTTCTAATATGTTTTGAACTGTATCCCCCAGAACTATATTCTAATTTGGCTGCTCCATAATTTTGAGCATTTTGTGGTTATTCATTATTTTGTAATATGATATTAGGGTCCTCCATTTAGTTTGTTGTTGTTTGTTGTCATGTGCCGTCAAGTCAATTGCAACTCATAGCGACCCTATCTATGTACAACAGCCCTAAACTCTGCTCTGTCCTGTGCCAATCGCACCGTCTCTGACACACCCATCCCGATTACCCCAGTCACTGAATCAGTCCACCTCATAGAGGGCCTTCCCTTCGTGCTCTCTGCCTCCACCCTAACAAGCACCTCTGCTCAAGATTAGCATCCTACTAATAATTGGATTATATTTGTTATGATTCTGAGGAAGGGTTAAAATATATTTTGTGTCAATCTTTTTTGAGTTATAAAAGAGACTAAACAAGCAAACTAAGGAGAAGAATAAAAAGAGAGCTATCAAGCCACATGAATATGACCCAGGAGCAGAAGCCTAATGGAGACAAGAAGATTCCTCCTGAGCTGATGGAGAGAAAGCCTTCTCCTAGAACGAGTGTCCTGGATTTGAGCTTATAATCACCTAAAATATGAGAAAAGAACATTTTTGTGTGTCAGTCATCCATTTGTGATATTTCAGTTGTAATCATCCTATATAACTAAGGGAACTGCCTTGATTTTATATCTTTTTTTAAGAAATAGAGACAAATGAACTGTATTATCTTCACCAAATATAGAAAAAGTACGTCAGTTTGGAAAGAGCATAAAATTGAATATTGACAGTACGAGGATGGAAGCATTTTACAAAGCAACCTGTGTCAAAATTCTTAATCAAAACATCAGTGTTCTTACCTAGAAGTCAAAGAAAATAGCTCAGATATCTCTTAGGTCTCTCTTTTTTTAAATTTTTTTTATTTTATATTGGTCTGCTTACAGCATTCATATGCATTGCGTTTCACACTATCCTTCACTCACATTGTGTTTCATACAATAATTCCCTTTCATTATGTTTTAGAAAATTAATCACCGTTGAAATATGCCCACCATTACCTTGTCTCTCCGGATCCTCACTGCATCTTTCTTTACCCGTTTCCTTTACTGTCTGTCTCCATCCACCATTTCAGTCATAGGGCTGCAATTATGCAACACTATGATTTCCCCCATACCTATCCTCACCTCTCAGTGCCCCATACTCCCCGGATTTGCACACACATTTTACTAGTTATTGTTCTATTTCTACAATAATGGCATTATGCATTATTTGTCATGAAACGTAGTTCACCCAGCATAATGCTCTCCAGTCCTGAGTGCTGCATAGTATTTCATCATATAAATGTACCACAATTTCTCAATCCATTCAATTGTTTTTGGATATTTGGGGTGTTTTCATATTCTTGCAATTGTGAACAATGCTGCTATGAACACTGGTGTACTAATTTCCATTTGTGTTTCAGTTCTAATGATTTCAGGGTACATACCTAGTAGCGGAATAATTGGATCACATGGAATTTCTACATTCAGCTTTTTAGAGGAAACTCCAAACTGCCTTCCAGAGTGGTTGTGCCGTTTTAAAATCCCAACAACTGGGAAGAGAGTTCCTATCTTGCCTCGTTCTCTCCCACATTTATTGCTTGCTGTCCTGTTAAACTTTGCCGCTGCTACTGGGGTGAGATGGTACTTCATTGTGATTTTTATTTGCATCTCTCTTACTACTAGTGATTTTGAACCCTATTGGCCAACAATGTCTCTCTCTGTGAAAAGTCTTTCTATGTCTTTTTCCCATTTTGCAATTGGGTTATTGGAGACCTTAAGTATTATTTTGTTGTTAGTAGGTGCTGTCTAACCAAGTACAACCCACAACGACCCTGTGAACAAAAGTTCTGAACCTCATTCTATCCTGTGCTGCCTTCACACTTCCTGACACACAAGAGCCCACTGCGACAGCCACCATGTCAATCCACCTGGTTGAAGGCTTTGCTCTCCTTCATTGACCCTCGATCCTAGCATGATGTCCCTCTCTAAATAATAGCCCCTCCTATTAACATGTCCGACATATGTGAATCAAAGCCTTATTATTCTTGCCTCGAAGGAGCATGCTGGCTGCATCCTTTTCAAGACATATCTATTTGTTCTTTTGGCAGTCTATGGGCTGTTCAGCACTCTTCTCTAACACCATAGCTCAAAGGCATCAACTCTTCTTCTGTCATCCTTATTAATTATCCAGGTCTCAGATGCATAGCAAGTGATCATCATAAAGACTATGGCCTGAATCAGACACACCTTAGTCTTCAAATTGACATTATTACTCCTCAATAATTTAGAGAGGTCCCTAACTGCAGACTTTCCCAGTGCAGTGTGTCTCCTTATTTCCTGACCTCTGGTACCAAGGTTGTTAACTGTGGATCCAAGAAAGATGAAGCAGTTGACAGCTTCATTCTCCTCTCCATTCATCATGATGTTGCCTATCAGTTCAGTGGTTAGTATCTTTGTTTTCCTGACATTGAGATGCAACCCATACTGAAGGCTGCCTTCCTTGAGCTTCTGCAACAAGTGTTTCAAGTTCTGTTTGGGGAGAATATTGTTCTAAGTGGTGTAGCACTTATCTGCCAGTTTGTTGTACTGAGGTAACTTGGGATTGCTCTGATACTGCAAGTTATTCCACTCATTTGTGAAATGCCATAAGGGTTATCCATGGGGATAGATTTTGGCAGAGCTCACAGATTAAGACAGACTAGGAAGCAGAGTTGCCCACCTACTTGTTAAATAATGGGCCTTCTAAAACCCTAGAGGTTTTGAACACTAGAGAAATGAATACTAGAGTATTCTGTAAACTTTTGTTACAAGATCCATACCTTTGTTTGGGATGGTATTGTCAAACATATTTAACCAGTAAGATCTTCTTTTCATTCTCTTGGGAAAAATTTTTGGTGTGCACAGGGATCTTTAGAAGGTCCCATTCATCAATTTTATTCTCTCCTGGATGTGTATTTCTGACTATTTGTCAACCTCTGTATAGCATATGCTAGGACTTGTAAGCTTTGTCCCAATTTGTCTCTTATGATCTTTATAGTTTGGAGTTTTACCCTTAGGTCTTTGATCCACCATGAGTTTATTTTTTATATGGTGAGAGGTATGGATCCTGCTTCAGCTTTCTGTAGGTAGCAGTCCAGTTTTGCCAGTACCATTTGTTGAGGAGGTAGCTTCCTTGTCAAAAATCAATTGACCATAGATAGATGGACTAATTTCTGGGTTCTTAATTTTGTTCCATTGGTCTATGTGCCTGTCATTGTACCAGTACCAAGCTGTCTTCGTTATGACAGCTCTAGCTGTGTAGTAGGTTTTGAGATCAGAGTTATAGAGAACCATTACTCCATTATGTTATTGAAAGCATTTCTCCTAAAGAGGAAGTTGCATTAATGCAAATGGGAAGAGCAACTGCACACAGAAGCCCGAAGTTAACACTGGATGAATCATTTTTTTCCAGTCATTTCATCTGCAGAGCCATTGACTAATGCAGAGATTTTACACTTCCTGCATCATCCTCCTCAATCAAAGTCATCAGATGATGCAACATGTATAAAGAAAGGGCAGTCTCTCAATTATGAGTCATGTATTCAGTTGTACTAAATGAGACAATAAATAATGAAAACATTTCTATTACAAGAGGAAAGGCATTGTTCTTTATAAAAATAGATAAATGAATTCGTGTTTCTTATTTCTAAGCTGTTAACGGCTTTGAAAAATACTGTGTCCCTGGTGTTGCTAAATTGATTAGAAATCTTCGGGAAAGATTTCTTCAAGGACTCTCTCAAACACTTTGCAGTAGAGTTTACATGTCATGTTCAATTCGATCTTGCTTTTTCTCGTATCACTTTGGTTTGCTGTAAGAATGGCTATGCCACTTTACAGAGGAGTCCACTAACATACCAAGAAGCACATCGCTTCAACAAGGTCAAAGGACTGATAAAAAAGATACAAGGATAACTACAACTTAATTTACTCAGTTTTATCAGGTTTTTGAACCCTGGCCTCAGGGGCTTATCAATTTCTTCAGCCTCTGAGGGGCTTATTTTTGAAGCATGTTCTTACAAAAGCAAGTGGAGAAAAATCATTTTGCTATTCACAACGAGCTTTGATATATTATCAAATGTAAAATATTCTAAGTCAATTATAAAATATGTTGAAGAGTAGGCTTATTGTTTAATGTAATTACACCATCCTGTTCTGTCCTACCCTGATTATTGTATCCATGTCTATTTCCTGTTTCATCAAGAGATAAAACATGGAATCCAATGTGCTCAGTGATTCCTTAAAATCTTCCTTCTCTATCATTGTGAATATGACAATGTTTGAGTTTTGTGCTTCTCTGGAGGCTTTCTTGGTATACATAAAATAAGGATGTCATTTTAAGTGGTGGGGAGAGGGGGGAGAATCAAAACAAGTGTATTAGTTCCAGGGTAAATGTAAGAACATTTTTTTTTATTATTTGCTGAGAGTCCTGTAAGTGTTGTACATACCAAGTTTAGTGATGTAGAACAAGAATATGTTTAGAGCAGGGACCTCTGGTGGGATAGTCCATAGGGAGTTAGTTGTATTACCCACCTAAAGGTGGCATTTCTCTGTGACTTTCACATCTGATTTGCAGACTTCCAAAAATCCTCTAGAGGGTCAGCTATGAGTTGGTTCCAATTCAACAGCAATGAGAGATATTTAGGACAGACACATATGTTTATTTTTCACAACACTGCATTTTATAGTGAAATCTTAATATTTACAGACATAGTACACTAAAGCAAAGATTACAAAGGACCGTGAGGTTTGAATAACTGAATCTAAAATCAAGCCTCAGGAATAAAACATACGACTCATGGCTCAGGCACAGATAGAAACAAAGAACAATGTTACACATGTAAAGCGGTACCCAGATAGGCAAAGAAACATTATTCATAAGCTCACAGAGGCCATTTGAAATGTAGATATTGCCAGCATGCAATGCTGCATAGAGAAAGCCTGCTGTGATGCAGATACTCGTGTGCAGATGTGCTTGGGAAAGCGATGGAATTCTCATCAGCTGCCTTTGCGGGTTCAGAATGCATTTTTGAGTGGTGGAGGCTGTTAACTGTTGAGTCTTTAAGTAAGAACTCTCTTATCTGTACAGGGAAGGGAATTAGTGCCACAGGAAACTGATAAGGAACCCATGAAAAGGAACACTTTGGATATTGATCATGAGAAATCTCCGAGAGAAGTCACAGCAAGTGTTGCTCAAAGGATTTGGGCATTGCTTTCTTACAATATGCACCTTAATTATCTAATACTCCTAGAAGGCTCAATAATCCTGTATCCCCATAAAAAAGAGAACCTTTCAAATAGGTATTTCATTTATTATACACCAGTCTTCTGGTGACATTTATTTAGTCAAGGCCAAATACTTTCAGATCCATATAGAAAATGACAGAAATATTTTGTACATTTCAAGCATTAGGAATTTTTTTTTTAGTCTCATCCTGTCTATACCAATTGTCATCAAGCCGAACCTGCTGATTTGGTGACCCCACATATGTTAGAGTGCTTCTGTGCTTTGTAGGATTTCCAATGGCTAGTGTTTTCCATTACTAGACTTTTCTTTTAATGTGCTTCTGTATTTCTATTCAAAAGTGTCTAACTCAGTTCTGGAAATCTATTATCCTCTATGTATTCTCTAGTGTTAGTTTGTCCTCTAAAGTTATTGAAGCTAATATAAAAACAACATAGGAAAATCATCCTCAAACTTACTGTCCAATGAATATATTGGAACTTTTTTCTATCTGCTCAATGACTTCAAGATATTAGAGCATAGAGAAAAAGAATATCTGATCATAATCGTGTGCTATCTTGGTTAGATGCCATCACGTCAATTCCACTTCACAGTTACTCTATGTACAATTCCTCACTGCTGTACTTTGAGCTCAATGGTGCAGTCACTGGGCCACTTCATTTGCTTGGGAATTCTGCTCTGGCCTCTGACCCTGTTTTACCGACCATGATGGTCGTCTCTGGAAGCTGGTCCTTTTAATAACCAAACCAGAGAAATAAACTCATTGCTGGTGAATCCATTTTGACCAAGAGTGACCTCAGCTGGTTGTCTGACTATAAATCTTAGCTGCAACAAATTAATTAATCTTTCTCCTAAAGAGTTACTGGTGAGTTTAAACATCTATTTACCTTTCAGTAAGCAGCTTGGGTCAACATGCAACTCCCTATAGCACCAGGGCTCTTTCTCCTGCTAAGAATTGAAAAACAAAATGAAGAATTTACAAACGCTGGGACAATATTTACAAGGGAGAGTTGTCAATGTGGTGATGTGTGTATTTCCTCACATTGTGATGCAGAAAAGTTGGGTTCCCCCTCCTCATTTCTTATTGTTAAGTGATGTTGAGCCAAATACAACTCATAGTGAACCCATGAACAATAGACTTGAACTCTGTCCTATCCTATACCATCTTCATTATCCTGCCACATTTGAATCCATTGCCAAGGACACTGTATGATTAAGGCTTCATATGGTTAAGACTCATCCTCTTCTTGGCCTTATTTCCTGTTTTCTGAGCTTTAACCCTTAGCAATTTCTGCCCTTTTGATAGTCTGTGTTTAATTCTTCCATGAATTAAGTATATCCTGATACTACTGTAGAGCATCCTGGCAACTATTAATTGGCTGAAAGTTGTTCTTACCTTTTGAAAGCATAAAGTATTCAAAAATCATGAACAGATATGTATGCCACCCAATAGCACTTATATTGACATTTTAATTCTTTGTTGCTACTGATGTTAGTGATAAAGAGTTGAACTGCCAACTCAAATGTAGATAATTTTAATACATCACTTGCCTAATGGGGGAAAGATGGACAATCTCTTTTTGTGCAATTTACAGCCTCTGAAAATCTGTATGAAGGTTGCTATGAGACAGTTCTGACTAGAAGGTACATAACAACAATACATTAATGGGAGCTCTGGTAGCCTAAAAGCAAAGACTTGTGCTGACAACCCAAAGGAACATAGTTCAAGATCACCAGCTGCTCTGTAGAGAAAAACAAGCAATCTGATCCTATGTGATTTAAAGCACCTATAAAACCTCTGGAGTGTCAATTGTTAGTCAGTTCAGGCTAATTTGCACCTACCAACAATAATATACAAGCATTTTATGTTAGGACGTGTATTATATAGTGATACAGCAAATATCTATTATAATGGTATTAATCTTTCCCCCTTATATTTTAAAGTAAACATGTATTTCATAAATTATCAAGCAATTTAAAACTGTTGAATGGGAAATTGACTTCTATTGCTCCCCCTGTTCCTCAAGGCACATAAAATATCTCATGTTTTCATTGTTAATGAAATGGTAAAAGAGCTCTCATTTAGTAACAGATGGGAGAAGAGAATTTGACGTTTATCAGGAGTAAGCAAGACAACTGAAAGGCAAGGTAAAGTGAAATGAGAAAAATTTCTAGAAAGATTCTCATCAAGATCCTTGCTGTCATACAACGATCCAAGAATCTAAGAAGCTCAAAACAACTATGAGATATCATCTCTCCCCAGTAATAATAGCAAAATTTACTAGAACAGCAAGCAACAAATGTTGACGAGGTTGTGGAGAAACTGGAATAATTTATTCACTGTTGGTGGAAGTGTAAAATGATGCAACCACTGTGGAAAGCAGTGTGGCGCTTTCTCAAAAAGTTGCAAATAGAGATACCATTTGACTCAGTAATTCCTCTACTGGGAATATACCCTAAAGAGACCATAACCGACATCCAAGCAGATATCCACACCCACGTTTATCATGACTTTGTTCAGAATAGCAAGGATTGGAAACAACCCAAGTGCCCATCAACAAATGAATGGATAGAAAAGCTGTGGTATATTCACACAATGGAATACTATGCTGCATTGAAAAACAAGGAACTCATGCAATATTATTCAAAATGGGTGACCCTGGAGGAC
>NW_006399826.1:12438836-12439699 GCF_000299155.1 Elephantulus edwardii | reverse complement strand
AAAATATGTGGTGCATTTAGGATGTCGTTCCTCTTGTGCACGCTGCCACTGTTAAGGTCATCAGACTCACAGAGACTTTCAGCAATGCATTGAATAGGTAATCATCCTCTTTGGCCTGCCCAATGCATAGGTAATTGTCCTCTTTGGCTTTTCCAATGCATAGGTAATCGTCTCCTTTGGCCTGTCCAAGGAAACCCAAACCTACAGATGGCGGGCATGCATTCCATCCCCCACCTCCTACACAGGCAGCCAGCGGGGGTGCGTGCCCCCCACCCAGTGCGGGAGGCCTGCAGGAGGCGTGCGGCCCCCCAGTGTGGGCAGCCATTGGGGGCGCACCTCCCCACCCTGCTGCACAGGCACTCGGCGGTGCCCGGCCTCTCCTGTGCAGGCGGCTGGCAGGTGCCCACTCTCCCCACAGCTGCCATCCTGGCTCCAAGAATTCTCTCCAGACCAAGACCACCTTGCAGCAGTGTGGTGACTTCACTGTACAAGTCTTGAGGAGGGCCGGTGCCCATCATCCATCCTGGGTGAGGGAATCCATTTCGTTCAGGCTGTGGAAGCCTCATGGAGCTGCAGCAGCTGTGCAGCTTGGGGCAGGCTCTGCGGGGGGCGGGGGGAGGGTCCACGAGACTCACTCATTTCTCCTTGGGAATCCTTGAATTCCTGTTGTTGAGCCTCGATCTTCAGTGAGGGCCAGTCATCAACTGTTTAAGTGTTCAATTATCAATAAGCCGACATCTGTGGAAAGCCATAATGGCCCTGCTTTAAGTGGTTCACTGCTCCTGCAGCTCACCATGCTGTCTCTGCCTCCGCCGCCATCTTGGATTCCTCAATCCATCTTCTAGAGGGCCTCCCTCTCCTGC
>NW_006399826.1:12401271-12432208 GCF_000299155.1 Elephantulus edwardii | reverse complement strand
ATACTGCATTGAAACAAATTAGGGAGAGAACAGTTTAAAAGCGATATATGATAGGGTATTATGGTTATCACAAGAGTCCAGAATTAAGGTTGCGTAGTGGAGTGTACTTGGGGTGGTGGTGAGGGGTGTAGGGAGGTTATATACCAGTAGAAGAATTTTTCTTTTACTTTTCAAAGAAAGGAGCGAGCTGGGGGGAGGGGTGGGCAAGAAGCAAAGGGCAACAATGAATGAATGGAAATCCAGAATCTCTGTAAATGTTCATTAAAATTAATAAAATAAAATGTAAAAAGATCCTTGGAGGAAAAGAAAAATATATAGTCATACTACTAAATGTGACTATTTATTTTATACTAAAAAAAAAAGGATTCCACACTAGTATATCAGCTCAAACTTTGCATTTAAGTTTGGTATAATATGTGATTTAATCTTTTTTTTTTTTGGTCAAAGAATCAAATAAACAAAATTAAATGGTACAATAAATAAAAAAATTAAGAAGCAGACTCAAATGTCAATCTTAAAGGAATATAGAATAGAGACATTAAATACCTGGTGAAAGAATTTCTATTTGGACAAGTGAATGGTCAACAAAAAAGAAGAAACTTAATGGGAGAAACTGACACAGACACAGCAACAATGCTCAGCCAAGATTGTGAGGCTGGCCAGGATTATTTCATTGAACTGGAGCACGTTCAATCGCTGTTCACAAGTACTGTAACAATGGCCATTTGGTCCCCATCATCACTTTTTAAAAAAGATAGAAAAAGAAATGCAAATAAAAACAAATTTTGGAAAACAAAACTAGTGAGATATCATCAAACCCTGCATAATAACAAAGTCTATGAGGACAGGAACAAAAAATACTATTGAGAACAAGAAGAGATTTGTACGTACAGTGCAGATGGGCACATATAACAGCATTGTCACCATGGAAAACCATTTGACACTTCCTTACAAGACAGAGGATGGAAGTACCATTTGATCCAGCAAAACCATTTGTGGTTGCTATGTGCCATTGCATAGCTGTGTCTCATAGTGAGTCATGACAGCCCTGAACTATGCTCTCTCCTGGCCTGATCTTAATGTCTCCGACACATCTATTCTTATTATCCCAGTTATTGTGTTAATCTATCTCATCCAGGGTCTTCCTCTCCTGCGCTATCCCTCCACCTTTCCAATCATAATGTCCTTTTCCGAGGTCTAGTAATTCCTGGCAACATGCCCAAAGTATGTAAGATTGAACCTCAAAATCCTTGCCTCCAAAGAAAAGCTTGTCTTCAACCTCTCTTGGACAGACCTGTTAGTTCTTTTGTCAGTCCATGGTATGTCCAATATTCTTCTCTGGCACCACAACTCAGAGGCATCAATTCTACTTCTGTCTTCTTTGATTATTGTCCAGCTCTCTTATTATGGATTGAAGCTCAGTATCAAGAAAACAAAGATTCTCACCATTGGGCCATTTTGGCAGCACTAAGACAGATGGAGTTGAGATTGAGGTTGTTACAAATAGAGCTTGCTCAACTCCAAATATCAACACTCTTGGTACCAGCAATCAGGAAATCAAAAGACGAATTGCCTTAGGAAAATTTGTCCTCTGGCGAGCCCTGATGGCCTAGTGGCAGGAAACTGCACTGCAATCCCAGAGGTGCACGGTTCAAATCCACCAGATGCTCTGCTGAAGAAGGAGGAACAATCGCCTCCTGTACCAGTCAGATCCGATTTGACGGTACACACATAAAATAAATAAATTTAAAAAAATTTGCCCTCAGGGACCTTTCCAGAGTACTAAGAAGCAACAATGTCAGTCTAAAAACTAAGATGAGCCTGATTGAGGCCATAGTCTTTGCAATTACTTGCTATGCATCAGAAAACTGAACAATGATTAAGGACAACAGAAGAATAATTGATACTTTTGAATTGTGGTGCTGGGGAAGAGTCTTGAACATACCATGGGCCAACAAGAAAACAAATAGGTCTGTCTTAGGGTGAAACCAAGTTTCTCCTTGAAGGCTAGGATTTTGATTGAAGCTACATCTCACATAATTTGGGCAGGTGGTCAGGAAACATCATACTCAGAAGGATAGAGAAACATCATGCTCTGAAGGCTAGAGGGACAGGAAAGGAGAAGAAAACTCCAGATGAGATGGATTGATACAGTAACTGGGACAATGGGGGTAAGCGTGTCGGAGTCAGTGATACTGGCTTAGAACAGGCGGGCTCCAGAGCTGTCATACACAGGGTCACTATGAGTTGCAGGCAACTTGACAGCACCTAACAACAATAACAAAGCTCCCTGTGAGCTCCGGTGACCTAGTAAGAGGCTGCACTATAATCCCCAAAACATGCTGTTTGAATCCACCAACTGCTGGTATTCTTTACTTTTACTTAGGATCCACCTGACATTAACAATGACATCCCTAGTGCCCTAACATCTTCTAAACCCACCTTGATCTTTTGGCAGTTGCACATGTACTATTCTAGCATTTTTAAATGCTATTCAGCAATATTCTGCTTGTGTGCAATAGGAATTATATTATTCTATAATTTCCACATTTTTATTTATTTTTTTAAATTTATTTTTGTGTGTATACTGTCAAATCAGATCTGAGTGGTACAGGAGGAGATAGTCCCTCCTTCTTCAACAGAGCATCTTGTGGATTCGAACCACACACCTCTGGGATTGCAGTGCAGCTTCTAGCCACTAGGCCACCAGAGCTTGCATGGACAACCTTTCTTGGGAATGTGAACAAATATGGATCTCTTCCAATTAGTTGGCAAGGCAACTGTTCTCCAAATTTCCTGGTGTAGCCAGGTGAGTACAGTCAGGGTTGTATATGTCAGGTGACACAGGCAATAGGAATCCCATCTATTCCCATCACCTCTTTTTTTACCAATACCTTTAGCGCCGCTTGATTTTCCTTCAACGTCACTGGCTATTTTTCATATACTTCTCAAAGTATTTCAATATTAGTAAATTCTTTTTGATACAATGATTCTGTGTGTTCCTTCCATCTTCTTCTGATGCTTCCTGAGTTATTCAAGGTTTTGGTCACAGCATCATTCAGTATTGCAACTCAAGGCTTAAATTTGTTTTTTAGTACTTTCAGTTTAAGAAATGCCAAGCAAGTTCCATCCTTTTTATTCTCCAATGCCAGCTCTCTGCACATTTTGTTCTAATCCTCTGTGTTGTCTTCTGGAGCTGCCCTTTGAAATCTTCTGTCCATCTGCTTTTTTCCAACTTCTCGAGGCTCTAGTAAAATTGTCAGAATCTTTTCTAATGTGCATTTTCATTTTTTTCTTTGCTTTGTGTTTTAATGACTTTCATGAACCTTCTATCTTCATGCATA
This sequence comes from Elephantulus edwardii, assembly GCF_000299155.1. Classification (NCBI taxonomy): domain Eukaryota; kingdom Metazoa; phylum Chordata; class Mammalia; order Macroscelidea; family Macroscelididae; genus Elephantulus; species Elephantulus edwardii. The sequence goes on along the minus strand of NW_006399826.1, from coordinate 12,428,864 downwards.
ATATCCTTGATATTATGACCCATAATATCAGTCTTTGATCACTGGTGTTCAATGTTTCAAATCTGTTCTGAAAATAGTTTTCAAATTCTGGTGCAATAGATTAAAGGTCATATTCTGGTTCTCATGGACTTGTTTTCATATTCTTCAGACTCAGTTTGAACTTGCATGCCAGTAATTGATGGTCTATCCCACAGTCAAACCTGGTCTGGTTTTGACTGTTGATATTGGGCTTCTCCAGTGATTGTTCCTAGAGATGTAGTAAATCTGATTCTTATATAGTTCATCAGGTGAAGCCAATATGTAAAGTTATCTTTTGTGTTTTGAAAAATGGTCTTTGTGATGAATAAATCATTAAATGTACAAAATTTTATTATTCTATTTCTATTTCTAACCTCATTTCAGTCACTGAGTCTGTACTTTCTGACTATTGTTTGTTTCTTCTTTATTGTTTCCAACTTCTTCATTCCAGTCTCCAGTTAGTATTAATACAGTTTGTTTCCATGTTTGGTCAGTTTTGGAGTGCAGAATTTGGTAAAAATCTTCAATTTTCTCCTTCTTGGCTAGCTGTTGAAGCATATATAGCAGGTCTTCTTTGCATATGTATATGGATAAGGATATGATCCTATCACTCACTACAATGTTCTTCGAGTTAGAATTTGAAATTGTCTTTTTTATTTGTGAATGTAACACTATTAGTCTTTTGTTTTCCATTTCTCAGCAAAGTATATCAGAAGGGACTTTAGTTGATGTCAAATAGTGCTAACCAGCGCTTTGTATAGAGAACCAGGTGAAAAAAACATGAGTATAATATACTTCTAATAACATTGTCCTCAATTTTAGAAGCTGCTGCTGGTGGTAGTTTGTGATGTCAAGTTGTCTTTGACTCGTAATGACCCAATGAACAACAAATCTGGATCTTACCCTGTCACCACCTTCAAGATCTCTAAAAAGGCTTGAGCCAACTGTTGCCATCATTGTGTAAGTCCATCTTGTTGAGGGTCTTTCTGTCTTTCTCTCACTCTACCTTTCCAAGCATGGTGTCTTTTTTCAAAGTTGGTCCAATCTGACAATATACCCAAAGTATGTGAGACAGTTTCCACATCCTTTTCTATAAGTAGCAACCTGGTTTTCCTTGTTCCACTATAGACCTGTTTTGGGGTTTTGGCTGTCTGTGATATTTTCAGCAAGCTCTGATTGCTTCGTAGTAATGAGCTGTGCTGTCAACCAAAGGCATGCAGTTCGAATCCACCAGCTGTTTTGTAGGAATTGTTGTTGTTGATTGCCATCAAGTCGAGCATGACTCGTAACAACTGTGAACAAAAGACTTGAAGCCTTTTTATAGCTATCATCATTTCTCAAAGTTCATAGAGTTTCCAGAGGCATGTTGTTTAGGAAGTGGATACCACTGGGCAATCTTTTCCAGGGTTATTTACTGCCTCTGGATACCTGCTATAGGTCCAGCTATGGGTCAGTTCCGACTCACTGGTATTATCAACAACAACATGAGATAGTTCGTATTCTCCACCAATTTCATAATCTAAAGGCATATATTCTTCTTCATCCATGTTTATATATTTTCAAATTTTCAGCTACATAGGACACAGTTGAAAATACCATCATTTGTATCAGTCTCACCCTACTATTTACACTGATTATCTTTCATTTATAGTGCTTTGGAGAGGTCCTTGACAGCAGATTTTCCCAGTGTGACATATCTTTTTATATTTTGATTATTACTGCAAAGAGATGTCATTGAATCATTGCTATTACCAAGAGATGACACTGAAAAGATTGAGAGGATATAATCCTGACACACATCTTTCCTGATTTTAAACCATGCACTGGTCCCTTGTTCTTTTTGGTCAAGGTTCTTGGTTTCATAAGAATACAATTAAGTTTTATAAATTTCCATTCTTCTAAATGTTAGACATAACTTGTTATGATCCACATAGTCAAATGCCTTTGCAGAGTGAATAAAATATAGGTAACCATCTTTCCAATATAAGTTACTTTCAACCAAGATCTATCCAACATCAACGATTATTTCCTGATTTTCCAAAAGTTTTTCATTGATTTACTATTCCAGTCGCTTCTAAAGTAATCTTCAGCAAAATTTAACTTGTATGTGATATGAATGTTGCTGTGTGGTGATTTTCACATTGTTTGATATCTCTCTCTCTCTCTCTCTCTCTTTCTCTCGCTCTCTCTGTCTCTCTTTCTCTCTCTTTCCTTTTATGGGAACAAATATGAATCTCTTCCAGTAAGTTTCCAGGTAGCTGTCTTCCAAATTTCCCGGAACAGACTAGTGGGCTTGTCTATGGCTGTATCTGTGTATTTAAATAGACCAATTAGAATCCCATTAGTTTTGGAGCCTTACGCTAATGCCTTCTTTGAAGCTTGTAAGTCTTAATTTGTGGCCATTGATTCTTGATCATATGCTGCTTCCTGAAATGATTCAGTATTGACCATTGTGTTGGTTTGTTGGGATTTTCTTTGTTTGTTGGTTGGTTGGTTTTTGTTGTGTGTGTGGTTGGTTTTTTTTTGGTTTGTTTGGTTTTTGTTTTTTTGCATAGTGACTGAGTACTCCTTTCACCTTCTTTTTTTAGAATTATTTTTTTTTTGGTTTGCATACAAACATTGTGTTTCATTTATATACATTGTGTTCCACACATTCTTTCATTCACATTGCGTTTCATACCATTATCCCCCTATATTGTGATCTTGTTGGTGTGGATTTTTATTTATTTTACATTGGTTGTTTACAAGGTTTCTGCTTTTGATATCCCACAGTTCTTTCAATATTGTGACCGTAGTTCATAGCGAGTGGCCTGAACTATACGGTGTTAGTCTGCTAACACAAAGGTTGCAGCTCTCTGGCATTTTTAATTCACCAACAACTCCATGGAATAAAGACTAGCAATCTACTCCTGTGTGATTGTTGTTGTTGTTATGTGTCATTGAGTCACCTCAACGACTGCAACTTACAGTGACCCTATGTACAACAGCTCTAAACCCTGTCCTAGACTGAGCTAATCTCATCGACTCCAACACACCTGCCCCCGTGATCTCAGTCACCATGTCAATCCATTTCATCCAGAGTCATCCTCTCTTGTGTTGTCCTTCCACCCATCCAAGCATGATGTCCTTCTTCAAGGACTGTTTTCTCCTAGAAATATCCCCAATTATGTGACATGGAGCTTTAAAAATTTTGTCTCTAGAAAGTAACTTGTTATTACCCCCTCTAGGACAGACCTGTTTGTTCTCTTGGCAGTCCATGATATGTTCAATACTCTTCTACAGGACGATTCAAAAGCACCAATTCTTCTTCTGTCATCCTTGTACATTGTCCAGCTCTCTGATACATAGCAAGTAATTGTGAAGATCATGGCCTGGATACAGTGCACCTCTAAAACACAGTTGTCACTCCAGTATAATGAGTTTTCTAGAGGGAGGAAGGTCATATTTTCTCACAATTTGTAATCTCAATGAAAGCAAAGTATCAACTTTTACCATCTTGAAGACTTTAGTCCCTCACTTAAAAACAAACAACATGATAGCCTCTGCTTAATTATTATGTCTCAGAAGAAAAGACAGACATAAAGAAAGGAGGTTATATGGCTCTTTTGGTTTGGAATTATTTTTATAATATTAATAATATATTATGAATTTATATTTATATTTATATGATAAATAAACGCTGGCATACAGCAAATGTTGAGTACATTGAATGAGAATGTAAGTACAAGTGGTTCATAGAGAAATACCAATTGAGAAAGCATTTGTCTTACAGCATTTTGACATGGGTGTACTTATAATATAAATCTACTCTATTAGCATCAGAGTCAGCCACCTTAATAGAATGATATGGAACATTAAAACAATTATCCATTATTAGATACTCCATTCAACTCCACCTACACACTAGAAAAATGACTTTGTATTCATAATCTGTGTATTTCCACGGGTTTTTGTAGAGTTTTCAAAGCCTAAAATTTTCTATAGCTTAACAGGAACCTGTAATTACATCCACAAATGTTTTTAAAGAAAAAAGTTGAGAAAGTAAGTGTGCAGGTAACTCTTGCTTTTCTAAGTTCATTCTATGCCATTTTCCTTTTTAGAAGGATCGACATAATACTTGTGTTTGCTAAATGAAAGACATTTGGAGAGGATTTGAACCTTACCTTGAAAAGTTTGAAAAAGAAAACTAGCGGTTAGTTTTTATTTTACAGTGAATCATAAAGAAACATTGCCCTAATCTCTTCATTCTCACGCTCCAAGAGCAAGAATTGAGGTGCAATTTCCTTCCACTGGAAGGATTCTCAATCTCTCAGCATCAAGGCACCCTATCTTTCAAGCGTCTTTTTGAGCACTTAATGTTATTGAGTATTATCTGGTCGGTTATTTATTGAGTCTAGGAAAGCTCAAAGTTTTTCCATTATCTATGGATGTCAATTGTGTCTTTCTTTTAAATCCTTCGGGTTATGGAAGATTTTATAGCAACATTATTTTTTGGATAGTAAGAAAAACCTGTAAATGACATAGAAAAATTTGAGAAATAAAATTATTAAATATACATAAGAAAAATACATGCGTTAAAACACATTGTTTTTTAGTTATCAAGAGTGCTTAATTCAATTGTTTTAAAACTAAATTGAATTCTAGTATTTGTGGTTTGGGTTTTTTTCTCCTTTCTTTCACAGTATATATAGCTGTTTGCAACCAGAAAGAAAGTGAGGTAAACTGTAAAGCACTTCAACTGCAAAGAATCATTCTGAAGTAAACATTGACTCCTGTACAGAATGGTGTGTGTTTCTCAGGGCAGGAACTTGTTTGAGGCTGTGTGTTTTGGGTGGTCTAAGGGTGGTTACCTAGCAACAACCCTTCCTCCAAGTCTCTGAGGCAACAGTGGTACTGCGCATGTCCGCAAATTGATTACTTGTTTGCTAGTTTTAAAGCGAACAGTGCAATCATGTGGTAGGGCACTAGTGTTAATAATTATTTTTAACCCATAACAAAGGAAAACTTACTGTTTTTTTCTTTGTATGATATCTCCTACCTAAGTCTTCCCTGTTATTTCTAGAAACTTATCTAAAGATACTGAGTAAGGAATAGTTCTTTGCACAGAAAATGAAAATAAGGGATAGTTCAGTTGTTTTTGTTAATAACATTTATTCTCAGTTTGCTTTTAAAGCAAGGAATGAAACAGTTACTACACACACAATTGCCTCAGCTCTGGGCAAGAGATAATCTTATCACAACGTGTCCTCAAGAAATGAGACAGCTCAGGCTAGGGTGGGTTCTGTGGAGTAAAATTTATACAGTCTAGGCAGGCTTTAGATGCCAGCATGTTACCACTTGAAGGTAAAATTAATGAGATACTAATTTATATGGAAGATACACACAAGGTACTTATGTTTACCACAAATGAGCTTAACCATATGTTAACAAAAACTTCGCTAGAAAACACACACTTGAGTAAACCTCACAAGATACATTTTATCTGCCGATGGTGTGCATCTCGAATAAATGTCATCCTCCTTTTCCTCTAATGAATGTTTATTCCTAGTGACAATCCCACCAGTGCATGCATGATTGTAGAAGCAGCTAATCGGAACCAAGTGGGAAGATGAGGACACAAACAACATCCCCTGGCAGTGGGGGAGAAAAAAACCCCGAGTACATCAGTTTATGTGTTTTCATAGCACGAAGGTACAAGGAAAAGATCTGTTAGAAGAATGCTAAGCTGCCAAGAGTGTGGGGGCAGGTGAAATGAGAGAGAACGAGACGTTGTGTTAAAAATTTTCCATGATGCAAAGGACTGAAGCCAAGTTCTCCCCAGATACAGCCCTGACGCCCAGCGTGGCTACTCTCCAATGTGTTGGAATCTGTCACTTGTACAGTAGCTTTCTGAGACATTCCCATTGGCCAACCTCCCCTGCCTCATCACACACAGAATACCGTTTGCTTGCTGAGCTCCAGAGCAGAGGATTTCTTTGAGGAACATTAATTGACAGTTGGAGTCACAGCCTTAGTTTTTGTGTTATTATTTTTTTTCTTTTGGAAATTTGTTAAACGTTTGTTTTTTAAAAAGACTCACTATTCATATTAGAATGAATCAGAATGTAGAACCCATTTTTTAAAAACATTTTCTTACTATCAAGGGTATCACCAGTTTGGAATAAAATTTTGTAAAAATAATTATGTCATTTTCTATCTTAATCTGACTCTTGGAACTATTTTCCAAAAATCTCTTTGAAGTCAGGACTTTTGATTACAACTGTTATTCCAGAAGATGCTTTATAATATCTAAAAATGAGAATCAGTGGAAATACAGTGAAATTTACTGGTCAAACCCCACATATTAAAGGAAAGTGAGTTGACAGCCCTGAGTAGACTGACAGCATCCACTCTATATATAGAGAGACAGATAGTATAAATAAATATAAGACTCATTGCTGTCTATTTGAAATTGGCTCATAGCTGTTCCTCCATTGGGTTTATGTGACCTTAAATTGCAAGGGAGAATATTGTCCATCTTTCTCACAGAGAACCACTGGGGAAGTTGAATTCCAGAGAGGGTGTGTGTGTGTGTGTGTGTGTGTGTATTTCAAGGGACTTATTATGAGTTTATTTTTTTATGTGTCAAAGAAAATTTAGGCAAAGGGAAATCTGTTTTTGAGTTTTACAATGACAAGGTTAATAAACACTGACACTTCTTCTTTTCTTAAAAATCAAGTCCATTGTCCTCCAGTTGATTTCAGTTGGCAATGACCCTATAGCAGGGAAGAACTGTCTCCTAGGGTTTCCAAAGCTTCTTTACAGAAGCTGACATCCACAGCTTTTTCCCTAAAAGCAGTTCTTCTGCTAGCAGCCAAAGACGTTAACCACTGCGCTACCAGGGCTTATTTCCTCTTCTTACTCTGTTTCAAATGCTCTCTGTAAATCACATTATTTTCCTAACTCAGACATATATGCTTATTCATCTTGATGAGCAAGTGATATTATATTAGGAACCGACAGGGATCATCTTGGGGTATAGCTATGTATGTCTCTGAGCCCCACAAAATAAGAAAGCTAATCTCCAGTCGTCCAATAGTTAAAATAATTGATGAGTGTGTGTTGAATCCTCAGGAGAAGAGAGAGGAAGCGAGGAGGAGGAGGGGGAGTGGAGAGGTTTGGAGGGAGGAGGGGATGGGGGGCAGGTGCTGATTTCAGCCCTGTAGCGTCAGGATTGCGTCAATTCGGGTTTCAGCCACGTCTGGAGTCTCGGAGACGAGCTTCTCGGAACAGCCAAAACACGAACAGGGGTGACAAATCACCGTGTGAGGGCGAGTGGACCTCCTCTCTGCCTACTCCCTGTTCCAGGCTCTCGGGTCCCCAGGGCTCTGCGCTGTTGTTCCCAACACTCGGCAAAGCCAGCGTCTTCAGATCTAGCAAAGTGAATCAAGCTCGGGAGTTTTCTGTTCAGCACCTCGGACAGAGCACGCAGCAAAAATATGGCTCCGATCACTCCCAGCCGGGAAGAATTTGGTGAGTTCCAAACTCCACTTACAATTGGGGTTGTTCTTGAATCCTCCTGGGTGAGCTGCCCCCTGAACCCCACCCTACTCCCACCTGGGTGTGGGATCGGTTTCCTGGGTGGCTTATCTGAAAGGAAAATTTAAAAAGTAAGCCGGCAGCTGTGGTTTATCTCTGTAGTTTCTCCCTTTCATGGTATCTCTCTGATTAGAAATTGTCTCCTGCTGGGGAGATTTCACCCCCAAGAAGTTTCTAAATGTTTAGGTTCATTCAGGAGACACTGTAAACTGTAGTACATTCTGAAAACAGGGGGGAAAAACCCGGATCTGCTATTTGGCTTGCTGCTTTTATTAATTTTTATAGGTGGATTCTTATTTGCCAGGAAAGCTGTATTTAACTCAGCAGAGGAAGTCAAATGTAGCTGTGGTTACATAAGGGTTTAATCTCCGTGTGAAACAACTTATGTATTAGAGATCTGGCTGTGTATTTTATTACAGAGTGTAACATAAGGGTCTTTTCTCTGCTGTTTTTATGGTATCCTTAAAATATGTTTGTAATGAAAGAATTCCATGACACCTCTAGAGTTGAAGGGAGTTCAGGAATGATCTAGCCCAGCCCATTGCATTTCTCAGGTAAAGTAACTGAAGTCCAAAGGGTGATATGAGTGTTTCAACTAGCTAAATGCTGCTGAAAACTGGAATGAAGTCCTCTATTTTCTAGTTAGTTTTCCTTTGGCTGTACCAAATTTTTGACAACATAGCTTTATTTTTGTTTCAGTAAATAGAAGCAGATGCACTTGTTAGAACAACAAAGTAGAGGTTTTATTAAGGTTTTATTAAGTCCTTAAAGACAACAGATCATAGTTTCATTAACTTTGTAAGTATTTTTTAGAAGGTGTGTAAGGGTTTTTATTGAAGTTTAAAAATACGGAGTGGCGATGTAGGATGATTGTTTTTAAATTGAGTGAAATGATTGAGAGCCTTGCCTTCAAAATCTTGTCAGCAGAAACTATTTTGGGTGTAGGCGGCTGTTACATGTTATATTGACTGTTTTAGCATTTGACATATAGTATGAAGCAGAGACGATCTGACATGCATTCAGAAATGAGTCTTGTATTTTGGAATGTTTGGGATTATTTATTGTGATCTGTATTCTAAATTTCTGATTTAAATATGAACAAATTTGAAATACTAGGGCATTTTCAGGAACTCTGCTGGTTAAATATATATTGCATTGGACTCTTTGGAACCAACAATTTTCTATTGCTTTTATTGTTCTTCTTGCATTGGGTAACCAGTTGCCCCAGTTCAAGACTTTGCTTTTGCTTTTGGCCTTCAATTATTGGAAAAGTCCAGGACTAGAGGTGCTTTTTTGTTTTTTATACCCCATGAAGATATGAAAACTAAAAAGCTGATACTAAGTTTAGAAGATTAACTCTTGTCTCATTCTTTCTTTTCAACATTCATTGCTTTTTCCTTTATGGGAACATCAAAAGGTTTACTTTTTTTTCTCTACATGATTGATATTTTTGATATCATTATACTACAAAATTTTATTGCTATTACTATCTTGTTTTCTTTTTTATCTTCTCAGATATTTCTATTATTTTTCACATCTTAATTTTATATTCTTTCAATTAAATTTTGTGGTTATAAATGATGTAGACAGAAAATTTGGGAGGATAGGGAAGGGAGGTAACAAAAGATTTTTCTTCTTAGGGTTATTCAAACCAGGCTTAACACTTTCCTGACTGGAACTTTAACTTTATTAGTCAAAAGGCAGAATAAGAAATAGGAATGGTACTAAATTCAGATAATATTACATTAGTTATATTCATTTTGATTGATGCACTGGGTCCACACATAGAAATACTGCTGTTATCTACAAAGTGTTACTAATTATTTGTTGGAGAAATATGCTTACATATGGAACATGAGTTGCTTCATGCATAATCAATGTTATCTAATGTCACTAATTTAATGTGCCCTCATTCAAGGAAAGATGCCAATTTCAAATTGATTATCATTTGCCATGTGGAAATATGTCAGGAAAAAAAGTTATGGATAAAATTAAACTCTAAATTATCTATGCTCACTTACTCTTCTCATTACATGTTAAGGAATTATGGTTCCTTTATATTGCTGTTCTATTTTTATGTTATTTAATTGTAATTAACTTGCCCTTTAGCTAATTCAGTGCTTGTTTGAGTGAGGAACTTTGGACTGAAAGACAATGGGGTTTTAATGTTTTAAGTTGTATAGTAATGGTATCCTGTTGCATGTCTTATTCTTTTTTGGTCTTTATTTTCCTCTACTACATTTCTTTTATCTCTCTTCCTTAACTGAGATGAACATGATTAATTAGTTTGTGAAAAAGGCAGAATGACACTCAGTCGTTAAATTGCTTAAATAACTGAATTTATACATGTAAGTTGCTGGAATCCTGGAAAAAAGAATTACTAAGAATAGAGAATCTGCTGTTATTAAAGAATTTGCATTCAGAATTTCTTGATCATTTAAAAATAGGTGATTCTTGAAAGCATTTCATTGTTAATAAAAAATGATAAAATTAATACTGGCTTATACGGTTTCATACAATTTAAAAAAGTAGATAGGTTGGAGTCAATAAGTCTCAACTTCTATATATGGTTTAATTTTACCTTTATTTTGTTTATGAAAACCTTCTGAAATGAAGAAGTTTATATCATATTGCTATTTTTTCCCAGTGTATCCCATAGGTTATATGTTTATATTGGCAAATGGTGTGAAATATATATATATACACTAATAGTTGACACAGTGAGAAGTTATTGGATCTGTCCAACCTACAGCAAGTACCAGCTCTATTGTGTGTCTTTTTGTTTGCTTATTTTCTGAAAGGGTCCTATTTCAAGCTCTGCTCCTTTAATGTGTATTATTGATCATTTGATTTTTCAGATGAAATTCCCGCTGTGGTGGGGATCTTCAGTGCTTTTGGCCTGGTCTTCACAGTCTCTCTGTTTGCATGGATCTGCTGTCAGAGAAAATCATCCAAGTCTAACAAGACTCCCCCCTACAAGTTTGTGCATGTGCTTAAAGGAGTCGATATTTACCCTGAAAACCTAAATAGCAAAAAGAAATTTGGAGCAGATGAAAATAATGAAACCAAGAACAAGCCAGCCATGCCAAAGAGCTCATTGCATCTCAATCTTGAGAAAAGAGATCTTAATGGCAATTTTCCCAAAACAAACCTCAAGGCTAGTAGTCCTTCTGATCTAGAGAATGTGACCACAAAGCTCTTTCCAGAAGGAGAGAAAGAGGCAGTGTCCCCTGATAGCATTAAGTCCAGCACTTCTTTGTCTTCAGAAGAGAAACAAGAGAAACTGGGAACCCTCTTCTTCTCCCTAGAGTACAACTTTGAGAAGAAAGCATTTGTGGTAAATATCAAGGAGGCTCGTGGCTTGCCGGCCATGGATGAGCAGTCAATGACCTCTGATCCATACATCAAAATGACAATACTTCCAGAGAAGAAACATAAAGTGAAAACTAGAGTTCTGAGAAAGACCTTGGACCCAGCTTTTGATGAGACCTTTACATTCTATGGAATTCCCTACACTCAGATCCAGGAGTTGGCCTTGCACTTCACCATCTTGAGTTTTGACAGGTTTTCAAGAGATGACGTCATTGGAGAAGTCCTTATTCCTCTCTCAGGAATTGAATTATCTGATGGAAAAATGTTAATGACCAGAGAGATCATCAAGAGAAATGTTAGGGTAATTTATTCTTAGTACTTAAAGTATTTATAACAATCTTTATTTAGGGATGTGTTTGGTACTTTTTTTTTTCTTTTTAAAAATTTCATCTTTTCATCAAAATGTTAAGTGAGTTATATCATCATTGTTATGTTGAATTTTTATGAGTCTGAATTAAAAGGGAGCTAGGGGAAAAGGCAAATGAAAGAAGAATTAACCCACACCTGAAATGTTCAAAATATTTTAATGGTATAAAATAGATAAGTATATACTATGAGTATTTAAATGTGTTTGTATAAATAGCCCAATAATTTACAACGTGACAGTTTTGTCAAAGACAGCAACTTAAATGGAAAACAAGAAACTCCTTCATAAGCAATTACTATCAATCCTTCAAAGTCAGCAACATTGAACTGAAGCTGAAGTTTAAAATTAAACCAATTCTTTTAGAATTTGGAATTTACTGACTTTGAATAGAATGACTTTTCAAAGAGAAGTACCAAACCAAATCATGTAGAACTATAAATGCCCACTTTTGTTCTATATAACTGAAGTGAGTTGTTATGCCTTTGCACTGGGCACATTAACAATAATGAGCTATCAATGTTGCAAATTCAATCTGATTTTCATTTTAAGGATTCAATTGGATCAAATCTGGATAGCAAAGAAAAACTTTTGTCTTTGAAGACATACCTATACAGAATTCCTTAAATAGATTAACTTAGGGATGAATTTTTACTACCTCCTTACTTTTTTTTCTTCGTTGAAGCTAATAAAGGTCAAGGCCTATGGAATTATTTGTAGCCCAGAGACTTGTGTCTGTTTGAGACAACAAGTTATTTAGTGGTATGGTGGGAATAACTACATCTCTTTATTTGCTTTGGATGGCTTATTCATGTTTGCTTTTGCATAAGTTTATATTGCAGAGAAAGGATTTCTGGCCAAGAATCATTGTTTGTTATACCCTCATCTCCAAAACTTATTTCATTAGTTCCTGTTGAAAGTTCTTGCTAATCTTTCATAGTGACTCCAAAGTGTTCAAATTCCTATGTGTCATGAAAAGTAGTATAATACTGTCCAAAGGAACAAGATTGTCTAAATATGAAGAGTTAAAAGTCTGAGGCAATTCTCTCCAAAGTGAATTCATTGTGTAGGTGAAATGAGGTAGCACTGGTTAAATTAAGCAGTTGGGTGCTTACTTAAAGGTCTCCAGTTTGTACTAACCAGGTTCTCTGTGGGAGGAGACATGGCAGTCTACTACCTTAAACATTACGGCCTTGAAAACCTTATAAGACTGCTCTACTTTGTCCGACTGTCAGTCAGAATGAACTCAAAGACAGTGGGTTATTGCAGAGGGTAGAGGTTCTTAATCCTGCCAGTCTTTTGTGCTAGAGCAGTGTTAAGGTCAGGATAAGTTTCATTTGATTTGAGTCTTAGTTCCAATAATAGAACTTCTCAAGAAGTTTACATCAAACCAAACTTCATCTAAGGATGAGTATTGTTTTTCTTTACACTGATCCATTAAAATGAAAAAAATCACATTCAGGAACTTATTAATAATAAAATATTTGTTGTTGTTACTGTTGTTGATTGCCGTCAAGTCAAGGAGGACTCATAGCGACTCTGTGAACAGAAGACCTAATGCCTTTCCATAACTGTCATCATTTCTACAAGTTCATAGAGTTTCTACAGGCATGTGGTTTAGGAAGCAGATGCCACTCCTGCTTTTTAGTTACTGCAAAGAAAGAGACCAGTAACTAAAGAGCAAAAGTGATAAATAATATATATGTATTATTATATGTTGTTGTTGTTTTTCATAGAATTATCCTTTAAAACCTTTTGAACATGTCTAAGTAATGGGTGTGGCTAACAGTGCATATTTTAGCACTCTGTTGTACCTCAAAAGACCACAAGGTGGCAGACAGTTGTTCATAGGAATTGAGAGTGCTGTGCAAAAAAACTTAGATTCTACAGTTTCTAAATATGAAAATAAGTAGGAACATTTTGATTAAATATCAGAATTCTTTGCTATTGATTTAAAATACTTTTAGAATTCTCAGTTACAAATTTAAAAGACAATAGAAACATTTATAATGCTTCTCTCTCATTTGTTTAGAAATCTTCAGGACGGGGTGAACTATTGATTTCTCTTTGCTATCAGTCCACCACAAATACACTCACTGTGGTTGTTTTAAAAGCTCGACACCTGCCTAAATCGGATGTATCTGCACTTTCAGGTAAGAATACCTCAGGGAAATTTGAGAGTCAGTGTATAATTGGAGAACAACACTATGAATGAACCCGATCATCAACAATTAAGGTTGGCCTCAGCCACAAACAATTGCTTTTTATTTATAATTTTATGGAATATCACTCTGACCCAATGCCAATAACGAGAAGAAAAGATAAATACCATTTTTCAGATTCAAGCCAGTTTTAGGCACCGGAAATAAATTGTCTGAATGGGAGTAAAAAGCAGAGAACAATGAGGAATGCAGAGGTAAGACGCTAACGTCAAAAGTAAAAGTACAACACAGGGAACAACTTTATGGATCACAAAGGGGTTCTTCTTTCAGTTTTTTGGGCTCAGCCCACCTGCTCTTCCTCTTCTGTTGAGTTTTCGATCTCTCTCTTTCTTCATGCATATTTTTTTTAATTAAGAGTGAAAACTATGCTAGTCTTACAAAGAAAGTCTGCTTAGTGTAGTGTGATAACAAAGACAGTGAACTTTGAGTAAAAGTGTCCTTAATACAGATCTTAACCCTTCTACTTCTTACACAAGACACCTTAACTATGTTTCTTAAAATGTTTAAAAATTAGACTTATTTATAGTTCCCTTGAAGGGCGTGAGAAAAAGACTAGAAAATAATAGTGAGTTATTTATAGGGTGCAAATGTTTAAGCTTTTGACTTAAGAAGGTTGATGGTTTGAAAATCCTCAGAGGCATCTCAGAAAGAAATTTGACAATCTGCTTCCAAAAAGATCACAACCTTGAAGATATTATGAAACACGTAGGGATGCTATGAACTGGAACTGACCTGATAGCCACTGTACTTATGTTTAGCATTTGATCATGGAAGTTTAAAACACCATTTAAAAAGTTGAGATTATCTCATATCCCATAAGCAGAAAAAGTTACTAAAATAGTGTCATGAAATGTAGTTTCAAGTACTATGATCCTAAAATTTATACAGAATTGTTAGAAGATTGAGAGAGGAGAGAGGAACACTGGGCTACAAAGGAAGCAATCCCAGTGACATGCAGGGTAGCAGCATTTTGAAGTCTAAATCTTTATTCAACAGAAAAAAAAAGTAACTGAAAGAGGTGGAAAGATATACCCCAAATTGTATAGCACAGTTCTGATACACGCCATCTGATATTTTTCCTTCTATCCTCACTTTTGGAACGAGTTACTGGTAGTCAAGCTGAGCCTATAGAATAATCTATTTTTATTCCCTTTTATTCACTGACATTCATTTCTTCCCATCTTTTGGTTTAGGGTTCTCTTCTGTGTCACATCTGCTTACTTCTTCAATTTGTTGATAATGGAGAATCCAGGCTTTGACCACCTTTTCACTGTGTCTTAAGACATTTTCATTGCAATTGAACTTTATTGTCACATAGTGATCTGTAAATGCTATGAACTTGAGATGAGCTCTCCTCTCTGGTCCTGCCAGTGTAATGCCTATTCTTTGTCATTGCAGATCCTTACGTCAAAGTCAACTTGTACCATGCCAAAAAAAGGATCTCCAAAAAGAAGACACACGTGAAAAAATGCACCCCCAATGCAGTATTCAATGAACTGTTTGTCTTTGATATTCCTTGTGAGAGTCTTGAAGAGATAAGTGTGGAATTTCTAGTCTTGGATTCTGAGAGAGGATCTCGAAACGAGGTGATTGGGCGCTTGGTCTTGGGTGCAGCAGCAGAAGGCAGTGGTGGCGAGCACTGGAAGGAGATCTGTGACTTTCCCAGGAGGCAAATCGCCAAGTGGCATATGCTCTGTGATGGTTAGCATCCTAGCTATGAGCTGGAACTACATGATTTTTCTAGGCAAGGAGTAATTCTCTTTCTTTGTGATATGTAACTTGCAAGCTTGTGACAGCAAGCTACCTTGTTTTTGTTAGAAATGGATTGAATTAGACCAGAAAGTAACTGTAAATGTGTATCATGATAATTTCCCCCTTAATTTTGAGAAATGGGATAATTTTCATAAGATATTAGTTTTCCATGAAGGTTACCAATGTCAGAAATAAAAATAGTAAGCATTTTTTATGAGTATGGACCTGTTATTTCAAGTTATGAGTGTGGTTACCAAGTGTTGACCTCATTGGAATACCTCATTGGAAGATAAAGTGCTTGCTCTGATTTAGAAATGAAAAGCATGTTGTCTCTTGTGAAAATTCATCCACTTTTCTTCTGCCTGGGGAAATAAATTTTTCTTTAAATCCAAAGATACTGAAAAAATGTGCTCTAGTTTGTTTTTTAAAAAAAAAAATTAATTATGTCATGTGCAAATGGTTGTCCTGCATATAAAAGTATGTGGTTGTTTCTCTTTGATTTGTAATTATTTGATACAATTAAATCATAAAAGTAGTAACTTAGATTTATTATAAAAGGGCAGTGAATAAACTAAGAAATAATTGTATCTAAGGGCTGAGTTGTGAACACTGTGGCTGCAAAAGGATTTCTCACTCCCCCTACGGTAATTATGTGAGTTAAAATGTTAAATATTTTCTCACATAAGAACTACAGTCTTGAATTATTCACTGCCTGTCACAAGCCTCAGTGTGACCTAAGAAAACCTTATTTACCTTTGTGAAGTTGTCAGCTTAGCTCACGGATAAAGAAATAAACTTCAGCTAGAAGTCCCATTTTCTTGTAGGAACTATGTACAGTGTGCAAGTGTTCTTTTTAAGTCATCTGTTGTACCTAGAGATGGCATTGGTAACTAAGTCTCCTTGTAGCTTGGCCCCTATCCCACAAATGACTAAGCTACTATTTGAAAATAAGAGGTAAAAAAATTAAAGAAGCTGTAAAGTTTTACTCATTGTCTGGTAGAAAGTGCTACTTAGAACCAACAGACTACAAATTACCTTAAGAAGCAGGCCTAACATAATTTACACATGTTCACACAAAATATATTTAGGCTGTCAAATTAGCACAACAGATTATGTGTTTCACTATCTTTTTTAGGCTAATTTGTCTTGAGCTGAGCTGTCGTCTGTGGAACAATTTCTAGACTTGTGTCTCGTACCGTGTTCCAGAGCCAGAGCTCTAAAATTCATTAAAAACTTGTAAGCGTAAAGCAGTGCCATTGTGATTATTTGGGACAAATGACCTTGAGGGTATCTTTATTATATTTGAGTTTTTAGAGAAGTATGAGTGAGACTCGGGTACAGTTGAATTACTAAATATGCAAGTTAGAAATGAAGTCTACTGAACAATTTACATTTCGAGTCTTTCCAGGTTTTGTGTCAGTAATTTAGCAGTTTTTTGAGAATGTGTTTGATATCTCAGTGTTTGTAAAATTCTATGAAAATGCATTTTCAAAACAACTTATACATGCTTTTTATGACTATGCCTAATGTAAAGAAAACGTATTACATTCTGGATGTACAAAGATTGAAAAATCAATCTCTTCTCTTTTTGTGTGCTTTAAACTGACTTTGGGATAAAAAAAAATTAATATTCCACAACCATTGTGCTCATCCCACCATGAAACCATTTCTGACCATCTTGGTCCACTCCACATTTCTGTAAAAACAACCTGAATCGAGTTGCCAGTTTGTGGTTTGGGGAAGTCAAATGGCCATCTGGGTTATGTATGTTTTGGTATTAGAGGCCATGGAATGGAATTTATTTTGGAAGTCTGCAGGTTTGTGAGGAGTCAATTCTTCTCCTCCTCAGGAGTCAGAAGGAAATGGTGTTACCAGTTTAAGATTAGTTGTAAAGGGGAGGGGTTTTGGTTTTTGTTTAAAGTACAACAACTAATCCTACAACAATAGTTATGTTCCATTTGCAAAGGGTTATTTGTAAATAGCTTTTATTTCAAGTCTTAATTTTTCAAGTGTTTCTGAGCGTGGAAAGTTGAATAAAACGATTTGCAACTGGTTTTAAGAGACAAGAAGAAAAATAAGAAAAGAATTGAAGTAGGCAGGGACATATATGATACAACCATCTGACAGTGTTACTGTTTTATAGTGTTTTACAGTGTGATATCTTGAATTCTGTTACAAATTCTGCACATGTATTAAACATGTAAATTAATGTCTGTCTGATTAACCAATCTAACCAGCCTGATTGGGAGCTATCAATGTTTAAAGACCTGTGTAACTCAGTAACTGACTTTTCTGATGTCATAACTCAATACAAGTGATTTGGAGGGAAGCGTGATGTACAAGATGCTGTCTGTTCTTTTGTGCCAGCTCTGTATAATGTTTGTAAGACCACGTTTGTAAGACATGAATAAATTGCTGCTTTTGCCCATGCCATTTCAATTCAAACTTTTGGCCAATGGACTTTTTGCTCAAGCTTCTACTATTTTTTGTGTGAGCTCTCAAGTTTCTCTAATGGATCCCCTGAGATGGGTTAGGGGGTATCAGTGAAAGGCACTTTGTTCTTTAATTGCTTTCTTTTGTTCTGATTAATCCTTATAACAAGCTCCTGTGGCAGTTATCCTTACTGTCAGTTTACCTCTATGTGGATTTGTGCTTGTTGTCAAAAGAGCCAGTTCTTAGAAAAAAGACATAATGCTGGCGAAGATGAAGAGTCAGAAAAAGAGACGAAAACCCTCAACAGGTTGGATTAACATGATGACATTAACATTGGACTCAAGCATATCACAAATGGTTAGAGTGGCAGAGGAGAGCGCAGGGTTGAGCTCTGTTGTTCATAGGGTTACTATGAGTTTGTAGTTGACTCCGTGGCCCCTAACAACTTGTTGATTTACCTAAACTGTTGCCACTGAGTGGAATCTGACCACATAGCAGAGAATGGAACTGTTCCATAGATTTAAAAAAAAACAAAAAAAAAAAAAACAAAAAAAACCAAACCAAAACAGGCATTACATTTTATGGAAGCAGATTTCCACATCTTGTTCTTACAGAATGGTTGGTGTGTTCAAACCACTGACCTTTAATTTGGTAGCACAGTGGGTGACTACCTTCTGTGTCACTGAGGGTCTTTTAAGCATCATTATCGAAAAACATAATGAGAGGCATTAGAAATTTAAGCCATTGTCTCCAGTGCACATGAAGAGTAAAAAAAAAGATTTGAGAAGATTCACCCTCCTCTTCTCTCCATTCCATTACAGAGATTAGTAATCCTTTTCAAAGGATCTGTAATTTTCGTCTTTACTAAATTTCAAAGAGGCATAACTTTATTTTCTTTGTCTTCTTTTATCGATATTTTATTCATGTTTCTATTACTTTATTACTGTTTTACTAATTTTTTATTGTTCTTTACTCTTTTTTATTTTGACCTTTTATGACCTAAATTTTAACTATTTTATTTTTTATTTTAATTCACCTCATTTGTTTATTTTTTATCTCACATACTTAAATTGAATGGATTTATGTAGGAAAAAGATTATGGGAAGCCTTATTTCCTGTTCAACAGAAGAAAATGAAAGCAAATCAAAACCTGATGCCTTTAGTGTACCCATCAATTAGCAAATTAGCTTTTTTCTTTCAAGGTACCAGGCTATAAGGAGATGTTCTAAACTCATCAATCACAGAAAAATAACAATCTTGTAAATGGAATTCAAATAATATTTTCTCCCATTATATTTTGACGTAAAGTATATTAATTATGTTAAAGAGTGGGCATGCTGTTGCTGTATGCCGTGGAGCAGGGACTGACTCATAGCTGATCTTCCAGTGGGTTTTCAGAGGCAATAAATGATTCAAGAGGAGATTGCTCAACCTCCTGTGGAGAGGCTGGTAGAATCAAATCACGTGCCTTTGGGATTTCAACACAGCTTCTTATCCCTAGGCCACCAGAGTGCGTAAGTGTGTTAAAAGAGTAATTTGGCCATTACAGTTAGCATCTCAAGCGTAGTTGAGGGTTGGAAACTGAATGACACAAAGATTAAGTGTCCAGTTGCTAGAACAAACGTAGGGGGTTCCTGTTCACTCGTGGGCTGCCTTAGAAGCTTCTGAAATGTGAGCCATTGGAAACCCTGTGGAGTTGAGTTCCACTCTGACACACCTGGGACCACAATGAGCCAAGCGCCAACTCAAAAGCACCTGCTCCACTGATTGGGCCCCGCGCAAATCAAGTACAGACCCTGTGAGAAAATTTTCTTAAGCATTAATTAATAGTGAGTCGTAAAATGAATATCACTGTGCGCCTATTGTTGTAACTGACCTTCTAGCCGACCCACCAGCAGAAAATCTCCTAGAGGGTCAGCTATGAGTTGATTCTAACTCAATGATCCCTACAACAACAGCAAACAACAACCAGAGAAATAGAAGCATATGTTAGCATAACAACTCATGTAGGAAAATTTAAAATGCCTAAAATAGCGAGCTCGTTGGCTTAGTGGTAAGTAATTGCACTGCCAACAGTAACATATTTAGTTCGAAACCACTAGCTAGCTGCTCTAGGAGAGAAATACAGGCAATCTCCTCCCCTAGAATTTGCTTCTGCTGAAAATCCACTGGCGGATCAGCTGTGGACTAGTTCTGATTAAATGGTACACCACAATAAAATATGACTCATCGCAAATGTGTACCAACAAGTAAATGGATGAACAGTTTGTGGTATATTCATTTAATGGAATACTGTTGAAAGAAATCTGACTCGCTCCTGAGTGATAATAACAATGTTAGTTTGGAAACTAAGGTGTGCCTAATGAAGGCCATGGTCTTTGTCAAATCACTGTATGTCTGAGAATTGGACTATGAATAAGGATGACTGAGAATTGATGCCTTTGAGGTTTTGTTCTGGAGGAGAATATTGAACATACAATGGACTGCCAAGCAAAGAAACACGTTTGTTCTGGAGAGGGTGAAACCAGTGTGCTTCTTAGAGGCAAGAATTTTAAAGCTCCTTCTCACCTTCTTCGGACATGTTACCCTGAGGAACCAATCCTTGGAGAAGGACATCATGTTTGGAAGGGTAGAAGGTGAGTGCAGAAGAGGAAGACCCTGGATGCGACAGACTGCAATGTGATTGTGGCAATGGGTCAAATGTGTTTGAGACAGTGAGGCTGGCTCAGGACAGCGCCAGGTGCTGAGCCATTGCTCTAGGGTCACAAAGAGTCAAAGTCTACTAATAGCACATAACAACCAGAACAATTGAAAGAAAAGAGGAATGAGGTATTAATTGACGTAAAGATCACATGAATCTCTAATTATTCCGAGTGAAACAAACAAATATCCACTGACCAAAAGAGGACATACTATGTAATCTCTATTTGTAGAAAACTTTAGAAAATGCATGCTAGGGAGCTCAGGTGGACTAGTGGCAAGAAGCTGCACTGCAATCCCAGAGGTATACAGTTCAAATCTACCCGATGCTCTGCTGGAGAAGGAGGGGCAATCTCCTCCTGTACCAGTCAGATCCAATTTGACAGTACACACAAAAAATAATAAAATAAAAATAATTTTTTAAAAAAGAAAATGCATGCTAATATATATTCATAAAAAACAGATCAGGGTCTGACTGGGCATGGAGAAGAGTGGTGGAAAGGTATTAAACTAGTATTTGACTACATAATCTTCATGTTCCAGGTATTTATTGCCACTGGGTCATAGTTTGTAGTATTCAAAATTAGAAGAATAAACTCCTTTGTATGTAGTAAAAAGAGCACACATATTCAGTTTCTAATTCTACCACTTGTTATGTGATATGTTCTACAGAAGCAAACATTTAGAGTAGTGAAACTTGGAGATTGACCTAACCAGTTTTGTCCAGGATTTACTAAATGCCAACACTTATCCTTAGAACCTAAGGGTAAAAGAAGCAAAACCCAGAATATCATACTAACTTTGAAGTGGCTTAGTATGATACTATACAGAAAGCATGGATTCTAAATTCCGTGATGCTGAGTTACATTTCCTCTAAACCTCTCTGTCACTAGGTGGTTTCAACATAGATAACATTCTGAGATTTAGCTTTATTGTCAGTATAAATAAAAGCATAATCGTTACATCTTGAATTGTACTGCAGAGGAGATAAGATGATTACAGGTTAGAAAATGCAGTAAAGTATTAACTAAGTTTTCAACTGCACTCCAGTAAGTGTTTGAGTCCCTACTACCCTGATGTAGACACTGAAGACACAGCAATGATTCTCACAATGATTCTCTACTTGGCTGTAATACAGAGAAATCAAACTCAATGAGATATTCTTATTTTTCTAGATTTCAGCCGTTTTGTGCCTTTGACAGGGTTCAGACTTATCACTTTTCTATTTTTGTTTTAATGGATAGTATTTTTCCTTCTCTAACAGATTTTTGCATTTTTCAGGTACCCGGTCTTTCATATTTTAATGTAAACATTAAAATAAACAAATTTAACGTCTAAGGACAATTTTAGTGCTAGAGGTAATGTAACAGCAGCAGCAGTAGCAACAGCAACAGCAAACACTATTATTGTTATCTGTGACCTAAGTCAGGAGTATCCACTGAATGTGAGAATTGGATCTATTTCTATCACAGGACCCTGGGTCTATATGAATTTTTCTTTAAATATAGGACCTACGAATGAAGCAAAAGCTAAGACAATGCTTTCACACTTCTGCTTTCTCTGCCTTAGGTGTGTGCTGGTGAAGGTGCTGGGCTAAGTTTGTATTTCTAGATGTTAATTCTCCAACTAGCAGATGAATCTCAGCAAATGACTGATAGCCCAAACATTCAGTGCTTGTTGTTAATGGAATGGTTGATGTTCCAAGCTCAGGTAGTGCCTCAAAGGAAGAAAGATCTGTTGACTTGCTTCTGTAAAGATGAAATCTAGAAAACTTCATTGGGAAATTCTACTCTGTCACACTGTGCCTCTGTAAATAAAGAAAAAAAAGTAGAGTTTAATAGGTGGCACCTAACAGTTGTTGTTGTTTTGCATCATTGAGTTACTTGCGACTCATAACAACCCTATGTACAACTCTGACCCCTGCTCTATCTTGAGTCAACCTTACTGTCTCTGACACACCTACCCCCATTACCCCAGTCACCGAGTCAATCCATCTCATCAAGGGTCTTCCTCACCTCCATTACCCCAGTCACTGAGTCAATCCAAGGGTCTTCTTCTCTTGCTCTGTCCCTCCACCCTTCCAAGCATGAAGAGCAAGTAATTCTTGGGTATTTCCTCTTTATGACTTTGCTCTCTCATCTTAGGAAGGTCTCTGGTAATTTTCCACACTTCACTTGGAAAAAAAATGGCCATAAAACCCCCTTTTTGTTTTAATGTTGACATTTCATTGGGTCTTATTTCATACATGTTGTACAATATCAATGGCAGCCTCTCTTCTTGATGATTCAAAATAACTTTTCAAACCACATGCAGTGTCTCATTACTCTGTTCTGACAACCACCTCTTGGTCCAAGTATAGGTTTCACACAAGCACAATCAAGCATTCTGGGATTACCATTCTTCTTAGAGTCAGCAACAGTTTGTTGTGATCTATAGAGTCAAATGCCTTTGCACAGTCAACAAAAAACAAATAGTCATTGCTCTGGTACTCTCTACTTTCATCCAAGATCCATTTGACATTAACTATATCCTTAGAACCATGGCCTCTTCTAAATCCAGCCTGCACTTCTGGCAGTTCTCTGTTGATATGCTGTTCCAGTTGTTTTTGGATAATCTTCAGCAAAATCTTGCTTACATGTGATATCAATGATATTGTTTGATAATTTCTGTACAGTGATTTGTCAGAGGTTAAGTGAAGGCAATTCAGAATGTAAATAAAGGGTAGAACTAGAGAGGGTAACATTTCTGTGAGAGTTTAGGTTAAAGTAGGAAAGAGAAGAAACACAGACTAGAGAAAAAAGATTATTCAGTGGCATGGATGAAGAAGAGTTCAGGAAGAACAGAAGAGGTGCATCAACACTACTAAAGATGTTGTTGTTTGTTGTTGTTCGTGATTGTCTCCGATTTGAGCACCACTCCTAATGACCCTCTGAACAAAAGGCTTGAAATCTCTCTACAACTGTAAGAATTTTTAATTTGAGGGATAACAGAAAGCACAAATATAATAGTATAAACAATAGAAGATTTATACTGCTATATTGATACAACTTTGACTTTATTTGTGCATATTAATATATATAAGAAGAATTAAGGCTGTTTTGCATATGTCTAAGCATTGATCATGTTGTTAGCAGTAAAGTTAACATTTTCAATTTAATTCATTAAGTTTCTAAAGCTGCAATGAAAGCCATGCTAAAGCAAAATGTTGAGGTGTTGTTAGAGATGGACATTACAAAATAATATTTTCAGTATAATAAGTTTACTCAATTATAAAATCAATAAAGGGTACAACATGAAGGACTGCAGAGTGACCATATTTTAAAAAAATATGAATTTGTTCTATGAGGAAAGAAATAGATGAAGAAAGAGGCATTTACTTCTCTAAATATATACTAAAGTGCTGTTTTATATTTAATATTGAAAGCACACCTTTTGATAACATAGTAAGTCTTTTATTCTTCCCTTCTTTGCTCCCCTGGAGTATGTGGGCAGCATAGTTTGTTTTACTTAATTCTCAAATGCAGCCACATGACAGTTAGATGCACTCAGAGATGAAGAAAGTATAAATATTGCAAGCTCATTTTGAAGACATATATTGTAGGGCAACACAATTAAGAAGTATTGCTAAGTGTATTAATAATAAGCTAAAACACAAAACAAGAATATGAGCAAGGATTCAGATGTCATTCTAGCTGGCTTGTTTAATTCTGTAATAAAGTAAAAACCACTCTTTTTATATTCTAACTTATTGGGCGTAGGGAAAATTGTAAAACTCGACTTTCCTTTTTAAAAATACAGACTCTCAGAGGAAATCACTATAAATTAAAAAAAATTGTTTTCTTAGTGTTTCTTCTTATCTATTCTCTACATTCTAGAAATCTGTCCATTGAGGGGAAAAAATATCATGTGTAGTAAATTGAGGTAGAATTGCAAGTTAAACTACCAATCTCCCAGATCAACTCTCAATATTGGAAAGTCCATTTCAGGCTATCATTTAAAGGTTCTGTAATCCTGATATGCCCCGTAATACATTGGCTCTATTGAAACATCATTTAGTCATCTATCAAATCCAAGGAAAACCAATGTAATTATTCTATATTTTTCAGGAAGGATAGCCTAGCAAAACGATAGTAGGAGAATTTAAAACAATAATGTTGAAACTGATAGGTATATTTAGTCCTCATTGGTCAGTAATTGTTTTTCTTAAGCTGTTTCATCATCACCTCACACAGACGTGTGAAAGTAAAAATATCAGTTGACTTCTAACACGGACTTCTCATCACCCTCACAGAGACATGTGAAAGTTAAAGTATCAGTTGACTGACCAGAGATTTCTGCTACCAGGTTTCCTTAGTGACTTCCTTATGGTTGATTGAAATGCCTCTTTTTTGTGCGTAAGACTGCGTGTAAGAAATTTTTTTTTCAGGTGTAAGAAATTTTTAAGTAGCAAGTTCAAAAACAATGTCATTCATTAAACATATTTCCATCTGGAAATCTTCCAAATGTTACTCTTCATTCTTAGGACTCAACATTATTTTCCCCAAATGTCCACCTTAGAATATGCTAGCTTAATACGTTACTACATTAAGATAAAGTCTTATATTGTGCAGAATGTGATGAAAAGAGAGAGAGTAATTTATTCCTACAGTTGCATGCTGAAATGTTATTTTTTTTTTGTTTGCTTTGTTTAAATAATTGAAGAAACATCTTTTGGTGTTTAGGTTTTTAATTTTTTTAAAATTTTTATACTGGTTTGCTTACAAAGTTCGTACACATTGTCTTTCACTTCAGATTTTTCCCCTTTCCTTTACCCACCCCTCCCTCCACCCATCAAATTGTGTGACTCTATGATTACACACCCCCTTGGATCTTCATACTGGTTCTACAATAATGGTCTTATACAGTATTTGTCTTTATGAGACTAAGTTAGTTCACTTAGAATAATGCTCTCTAGTCCCTCCCATGTTAGAAAGTAAGTCACAAAACCATTGCTCCTGTTTGCTGCATAATATTCCATTGCGTGAATATACCATAATCTCTCAATCCATTAGTTCGTGGTTGGGCATTTGGGCTGTTTCCATGTACTTGGTATGGTGAATAAGACTGTTATGAACATTGGTGTACAATTCTCTGTTTGTGCCTCAGTTCTCATTTTCTCAGGGTATATTCCAAGCAGTGGAATAGCTGTGTCATTTGGAATTTCTATGCTTTTTAAGAAAATACCAAACTGCCTTCCAGAATAGTTGTACCATTTTACAATCCCATCAACAATGTATAAGAGTCCATATCTCACCGCATCCTCTCCAACATTTATTACTTGCTGGCCTGCTAAACTTTTCCACTGCTACTGGGGTAAGATGGTAGATGGTATCTCATTCTGGTTTTGATTTGCTTCTCTTTTATTACCAGTGATTTTGAGTATTTCTTCATGTATCTGTTGGCCATCTGAATGTCCTCCTTAGTGAAAAGTCTTTCCATGTCTCTTGTCCAATGGATAACACATAAATATAAAAGCATTTTCTATTCCATGTTTCTCTTGAAGTGTGTGGGCAGATACATTAAGAAACAATATACTTGAAATATCACAGTCACAGAAAGACAAATACTGCATAGTGCCACTCTTATAAAGCAAGACTGACATCAGAGTTGAGGGGAACCTAAAAGGAGATAAATAATGTATACTGCATTGAAACAGATGAGGGAGAAAACTGTTTAGGAGGAATATATGATTAGGTATTATTGACATGACAAGAGTCCAGAATGAAAGCTGCATAGTGGAGAGGACTGAGGGGGAGGGGGGTTGTACAACAATGAAAGTTTTTTTTCTTTTCAAAGAGAAAAGCTAACTGGGGTGGGGGCAGGGTGGGCAGGGAGGAAAGTGTGCAACTATGAGTGAATGGAAATCCAAAGTCTCTGTAAATTTTCATTAAATAAATAAAAACATCCCAATATACTAAGATGTTATAAACTAAAGTGAATTAAAGTCTATTAAGCAAATTAGATAGAGGATTTGCACTTTTTTTAAAAGAGTAAAATAGTAAAGATAAATTTATTAGAAAGTTACATTCCCAAAGGGACAGACCTCCCTCCTGGAAGGAAATAGGGAGAGAGGCCAGAATTTGCACTCTTATATAAAAATGTAATATAGTCAGGTAAAAATAGGTAAAAGTGTGTATCAGAAGAGTGACATTTCAAGGTAAATGCCATGCTTTTCAAAAATGTTCCAGAATTGGTCTTTGAATTGTTACCCAATTGTATCATCTCCCAGAGAGTGCATCACATTTTATCTCTGAAAATTTTTAGCAAAGCACAATTTTCCTGACAAATCTTATTTAACAATGACTCATACCTGGTTATATAAAGGAATAAGATATTGAAAATTTGTAATATTTTTATCATAGTTTTGGAGGACACGTTCTCAAAACTGGATGAAGAGATTATGTTAAGACTTGATTTTGTGAAGTATGAAATGAATAAGCTAAGTGTCTAAGGGAGCTCTGGTGGCTTAATGGTATGGCACCGCACTGTCAATCCAAAGGTGTGTGGTTCTAATTCACCAAGTTTTTACAAGCAGAGAAGACAGTCAATCTCCTCCTGTGTGATATACAATTTCAGAAAACACACCAGTCACCTGTAAGTCAGTTCTGACTCGACAGCACAACACAACCACCACCACCACCAGATATTTAAGAGCCTCCATAATAAAGGTTCCCTGCATTCCTGCGGTAATGCTAGGATCTGAAGATAAAAGCCATAGAATTTTTGGAGAAAGGATTTTCCAGTTTCCGAAAAGGAAGCCAGTAACTTATTGTTTTCATGTTCTAACCTCAGTTTGGGACATTGTTTTAGTTATCAATGCTTTTATAACAGAAATACCACACGTTGATGACAATGACAAACACAAATTTATTTTCACAGCATTTAGTTGAACTGCAGCCCAAATTCACAGTGAAACTTCTAAGGGAAAACTTTCCTTTCCTGTCAGTTCTGAAGGAAAAACTGTGTCTCCTCATCTTCTGCTTCCTGGCTTCTCAAACATATCCATGTAACTTGGCAATTCTCTATGTCTATTTTTTCCTTCTTGTTTAATCTCCTTTATGGTTCAAAAGAAACTGATTTAAGATACAACTTACATTAATAATCCTTTCTTTTTT
>NW_006399826.1:12398896-12400266 GCF_000299155.1 Elephantulus edwardii | reverse complement strand
ATTATGCAGATCTCTGATGCATAACAAGTAACTGTGAAGATCATGGCATGTATCAGGCACACCTTATTCTCCAGACTGATATCTTCGCTCTTAAGTCCTTTTGAGATGTCTCTGAGTAGATTCCCCAATATAATTCATCTTTTGATTTCTTGATTGCTGGTGCAAAGAGTGTTGATTGTGGAACCAAGGAAGCTGAAGTTGTTAACAATCTCATTCTCTTTTCCGTCTATCTTGAAGCTGCCATTTGGCCCAGTTGTGACAATCTTTGTCTTCTTGATGTTGAGCTTCAATCCATATTGAAGGCTACAGTTTTTGACCTTCTGCAGCCTCATGTCCTCCTTAGTTTAAGCAGGTAAGATTGTATCATCTGCATAACAGGTTGTTGAGTCTTTCTCCAATCCTGATACTACATTTCTCCTCATAAAGTTCAGCCTCCTGAAAGATCTATTCTGCATATAGGTTGAAAAGGGATGGCTGGGGGTAGGTTGCGTCCTTGAGTCACACCTTTCCTTATCCTGAACCATGCAGTGTTTTCCTCCTCTGTTATGACTACTACTTCCTGGTCCAAGTATAGGTTTCACATGAGCACAATTAAGTATTCTGGAATCCCCACTCATCTCAGGATTAGCCACAATTTGTTGTGATCCACACAGTAAATGCCTTTGAATGTCTATGAAATTCAGGTAGACACTCCTCTGGTACTCTCCTTTTGGCCAAGCTCCATCTAATGGCTGTGATGTTCTTAGTGCCATGATCTCTTCTAAAGCCAGCTTGCACATCTGTACATCTCTGCTGATGTACCATTTTAGTTGGTTTTGGATATTCTTCAGCAGTATCTTGCTTGCCTATGACAGTTGTGATATTATTCAATAACTTCCACACTTTGTTGGGTCACTTATTTTTTTTTTCCTTTAATGGGAATAAATACAGATTTCTCCCAGTCAGTTGGCCAGGTAGCTGTCCTCCACATTTCTTTTTTTTTTTTTTTTTTTCTTTTCCACAAATCTATCTCTTTTCTCAAAAACCACCTCAGGAAAATTCTAAGATTCCTTCCTTCGGGCTCCCTGAAAACTGTGATCTGGTGCAACAACTCATCAAAAAGATCACAGTCTCAAGTTTTTAACCCCAAATCTGGCACCAGCATCCCAAGAGGAAGTGACCTTTTCCCAGCCACACCCTGAAGCTGTTGGGCCTCTTTCCCCAGGCTGTTCCCAAAGATAAAGAACTCATTCCTTACTTTCCAGATCTGAAATAAGCTGTGACTCACAGCAATCTGAAACAGAGGAGGGAGAAAACTGTTTAAAAGAGATATATAACTAGGTATTTCTGTCATCACAGGAGACTAGAGCGAGGGCTACATGGTGGAGGGG
>NW_006399826.1:12394820-12397931 GCF_000299155.1 Elephantulus edwardii | reverse complement strand
GGAGGGATGGGAGTGTCAGAGACAGTGCGATTGGCACAGGACAGAGCGGAGTTTAGGGCTGTTGTACATAGGGTCGCTATGAGTCGCAGGCGACTCGATGGCACATAACAACAACAAACAACAACATATGAAGAACAGATTATTTGGGAAGCAGGATATTATGAGGAGGAATAGAGAGGAGAATTGGAGGAAGACTCATTAACAACCTATGTTATGCAAATGACACAACCGTGCTTGCTGAAACTGAGGAGGACCTGGGGTGCTTGCTGAAGAAGATCAAGGACTGTAGTCTTCAATATAGATTGAGCTCAACATAAAGAGGACAAACATTCTCACCACAGGGACAACTGACAGCACCATGACAGATGGGGAAGAAATTAAAGTTGTTAACAATTACAGGGTTTTGTTTTTGTTTTGTTTTTTATGGCCCCACAATCAACGCCCTTGGCACCAGCAGTCAGGAAATCAAAAGATAAATTACAATGGGAAAGTCTGCTGTCAGAAACCTCTCTCCAGAGTGCTGAAAGCAACGATGTCAGTCTAGAGACTAAGGTGAGCCTAATCTCGGCCATGGTCTTTGCAGTTATTTGCTATGTATCAGAGAACTAAACAGTGACTAAAGATGACAGAAGAATTGATGCCTTCAAATTGTGGTGCTGGAGAAGAGTCTTGAAAATACATAGACTGCCAAGAAAACAAATCGAACTACCTTGGAGAGGGTGAAACCAAATTTCTCCTTGGAGTCTAGGATTTTGAAGCTCCATCTCATATACTTTGGGCACATGGCCAGGAGAGACCGGTTCTTGGAGAAAGACATTATGCTCAGAAGGGTAGAGGGACAACACAGAAGAGGAAGACCCCAGATGAGATGAATTGATGCAGTAACTGGAGTTTGGTATGTCAGAATCAGTGGGACTGGATCAGGACAAGGTGGTCTTCAAATTGTTAATGGTCACAGGCTACTTGAAAGCATACAACAACATAACAACAACAGCAACGTGACTCTGCATACTCTTTCCATTTTCTTTTCATGTTTCATGGGTCATTCAACATTCTGCCCTCAGCACCTTTAAGTACTGCAACTTGAACTTTTAATTTGTTCTTCAGTTACTTCAGCTTAAGAAATGCCGAGCAAGTCTGGCCCTTTTGATTTTCTGACTCCAGCTCTTCGCACATTTCATTATGATACTTTGTCTTCTTGGGCTGCCCTTTAAAATCTTCTTTTCAGCTCCTTAACTTCTTGATTTCTTCCCTCTGTTTTGGCTTCTCAATGCTGTAGTCCAAAATTCAGAGTCTCTTCTGACATCCATATTGGTCTTTTACTCCTCCCCTATCTTTTAGCATTCTTCATGGATTATATTCTTTATGTCCCCCCACAGCTCATTTGGTCTTGCTCGTTAGTTTTTAAAGCCTCAAACCTGTTTCTGAGATGTTCTTTAAATTGTAACTGCATAGACTCAAGGTCAAACTTTGGTTCTTGTGTATTTGATTTGATTTTCCTTAGCTTCAGTTTGAACTTGCATGTGAGTAGTTGATGGTCTGTTCCAAAATCAGCACCTGGAGTAGGCTGCATAGGAGGTTAGAATTTAAACAAGCAGTTTTTGTGGATCCAATTCAATTCATAATAAACATTTTTCTTAAATATAGTTGACATTTATGCTATAGTGTATTATACTACATCCTCATTTTTACGCCTGTTCAGTCTCTATCATGAAGGATGACAGAGATGCAAGCAATTAAAAAACACTATAGCTTTATCCAGTTTTTTAATTTAGGAAATTCCAATCACAGAGACAAATAGCTTAAAGAAAACTGAGGGCAGAACCTTTTCTCCTGACTCTTAAGCTCTGCTATTCTCAGAAATCATGCTTTGACCTTTAGAACATGACTGCCATGTACTTTAAATTGACAACTCCCACCCCCTGGTGAAGGTGAAAAGGCTAAGTCAGCCAGGACTGCATCAGCAGCAAACTGAGATGCAGTGCAATTCCACCCAGAGACCGGGAGGCTCTTTGCTTTTGTTTTGATTTGAAATCATCTCCGAGAGATCAAATTCTTGCCAGTAGCATGACATGTTCCATTCAAGCTTACATATCAACAGTAAGGGCTCAGGCTTGGGAATTGAAAGGGGTCTGAATATAGAGATCCTTTCTCTTAAGAAGGAACACTCTTAAATATTGTGACTTCCTCCAGCGTTGAAATTCCCCAAAGATGCAATGAACCAGAAGGATCATCTTATAAACTTGCAAATTTTTATCCGAGTTGAATACTGAAAGGGTAAAAATCACAGAAAGCACTGAGATAACACCTAATTAACCTGATATCCTTAATTAAAGTTCAAGAATGTTTGGAGGAAAAGTACTACCAGTTGGGTTATTTTTTTCCCAATGGCTCAAGTTCCCAAATGTCTAAGAGGTTCTTGGTTGTTGCCTATAGAGGTAAAAGATGTCAACCAGTATATTTCTCAGTCCTTTTGAATCTTATATCAAATGCACTAATTTTCTTATTATTCTTCATTACTCTCCTCACGTTCTCACACAATTTCCATATTGAATGGACCAAGTTCCCTGTTGGTAACATCAGACATCTCATTCCAGGCACCTCACCAATTTTCTCATATATTAAATGAGGATGTTTGGTTAATTAGATCTTATCTCAATGATCTTTGTAAGCTCTTCCTGTGGTGATGTTCTGAAAGTTTCAAGGACTTTGGGGATCTTTTCATAAAGTTACAGCAAGCTTCTTCCTGACACTTCTCGGCATGGCAGTGATGTTCACATTACAGCCTGTGAATGTCTCAGGGTCTGAAGTTACTCAGTCAGCCCAACCACGAGCATTGTGAGTGTTCCAGCAGTGTATCGTTCTCCTGACTTAGAACACTTCCTCCCCCTATACCATATTGAAGTATAATGAGGAACGCTGGAAGCATACATGGATCTGGAACTCATTGTTGCTGTTGTTGTTGTAGTTAGGTGCTGTCAAGTTGAGCATGACTCATAGCAACCTTATGAACAAAAGATCTGCACCCTGTTCTCTCACGTGCCATCCTCACACTTTCCAGAGTCATTATGATGAGTGAGGTAAGTCAGTAACAAAAGGACAAATATTGTG
>NW_006399826.1:12378198-12394720 GCF_000299155.1 Elephantulus edwardii | reverse complement strand
GTGTGAATAGAATAGAGTAGAATAGAATAGAATAGAATAGAATAGAATAGAATAGAATAGAATAGAATAGAATAGAATAGAATAGAATAGAATATAGTAAGTAGAGTCAAAGTGAAAGAAACACAGGAAGAGACTATCAACCCAATATCACTAAGTAAAAGGAAGACAATAAAGACTAAAACCATTACCTATTCAATCTTGCATTATCCATAATGACAAATACAAATTAGAACACTTTTTTATAGCTGAGGAAAATCTTCCATACTTTTTGTTTCAAATTATGTAAATTTTAGGATTCTGCTTCTTGACAACACAAATTAAAAATCAGAGTTTTTTTGGCTTCCCTTGTCTAAGCTGGAGGTGCAGAGTGGAGGGCAACCTAAATGAGTTAGATACACTTTGAGGCACTGACAATCCTCCTGCACTCCACGTCATGACACAATGTCTTTAAATTAAACTTGTATGTCAACATTTCTTTTTCCCTCTCGATGATTTGACTTTCAGAAGGTTCAGTGGGTTAATGTCAAAGAGCATTGTTTGAACTGTTTTCAAATGCCTCTGGATTTGAATCTCAGGATAGACAGAGCTATGGATTTTGTCAAGCAGCCTTTCTTTGTTGGTTTTTCTCCCAGCATTAGAGTGTGTGCTTCAGGTTAAATATTTGCCAGAATTATCATGGTAATTTATAAGTCATGAGAGTGTATATCTCTTAGACACCAACTGATTCTCTGACATTTCAAGTTATTGTTCACTTGATATAAACAATCTTGAGAATAAGAACACCCCAAATTGCCTGGGGACCTCTAACATGAGGTCATGTCTAGGCTAAGATCTGAGGTTAAAATCCCATTTTGAATCAAAAGCGACCTCTGCATCGGGAATATAGTTTGCCATTCGGTTACTAGGCACTGTATGAGGGGAAAGTCACATGGTAAACAATTTTTGAAAACAATGTAATTTTGTTTGCCTATCTAAAGCTTTTACTTGGTACTTAAGGAAACAAGTCTAAAAAATGTATGTAGAACAAATAAGTGAAAATAAATTTCAGAATTATTGTTTTAGGGTCAGAAGTACACAAGTAATGATTATTTTGTGATACAAAAACTTTAGAAAAGTACATACTCTTCTACCAAACAGATGTACTCTCACCCAATTTTTATAATAACTAGATTCATGTCAACCAATCACTGAATTTTATTGACATCTTTGTAATACCTTATTCAACTTTCTGAACAATCTTCTCTTTGAACTACTTGGTTCAGAATCCTCTGAATTCAGTGAATCTTGAACTGTAAACTGCCATGTTCATCAATAAAAGCTTTTTGTTTTTAATTTCAAGCAGACTATTATTTTGCTCTAAGACCCTTCCTTGTTTTAAAAAGATTGAGGAACGTTTTGAAAGTAGCAAGGACAGTTTGTATCAAGTCAAGGTACTTGAGAGGCAAACGATGTACTGAAAGAGAAATGGGAATTTATTTTAAATCAAGGAAAGTATTTGGCACACAAATGCTCGTCGATTGTAACTGATGAGATTAAAAGATCAATAAAACATGGTTCCTGCCCTCGAGGCTTTTACAACACTCCTAGAAAGAAGAGACATGTGTACAAGATTTAAAGTACAGAGCAAAATGAGTTATATGCTATGATAGTGATAAAAGTAATGTAACATCATAGAGCATGAAGAGAGTAACTGTAATAAAAATTTATTAAGGTTCATTGCAGAAGCTGGATATTTATATACCAACTATAATATATGGATAAAGTAAAAAAGGTACATGATTTTTCAATAACTCTCAAGCAGTATTGGAGTAATCAGAGCAGAAGTATTTGGCAAGACACAGTTTAACTTTATATTTTGTCTAGATTATCGATGGTTTACCAAGGCTGTTGACTATAATTCTGTACTTTCTGTATTAGAATATTGAAAACTTAGTTTTTGGTTAAAGGTAAGAGCCCAACAACAAACAAGGGAAACAGAAGTAAAATGTCAAATATCTGGTGAATTTGCAGCCCTGTTAGCTTGCTTATTTATATGTCCCTTCCCCAACAGACTTGTAGTAGAATGCTGAAAAATGGTACTGTCAATTCTCAGTATCACTGGCAGATTTGTTCTAGAAACACCCAATTATACAAAATCAGAGGATACTTAAGTTCCTTATGTAATATGGTAAAATATTTGCATACAAACTACATCTATCCTCCCAGATACTTAGAATCATCTGCAGACCTCTTAAACTTCATTTGATGGCAGTGCATCCATGGCACTTATGTTCCCTGTTAGCCTTTGCAGAAGTGCTTTGATGGTAGAATTTTCTCCCTAGATATAAGATATTTTTTCTATTTTATTCGAATGAAAGTTTACAAATCTTAACTGCTTTTACAGATGATCATCCATAAGTATTGGTTACCATTAATTGTTGTCATTAACTTTATACAATGTTTAAGAAAATTCTTACTGTGTATTTCTCTGTCTCTTCACTCACCTTTTCTGTTTTAAAAGGAAGTTGGTTAAAAGAAGTACAGAGTGCTCCTTAAAATAAAATACTGTGACACTATATTTCATATTGTTTGGATATATTATTAGGATGGAACACTTCATGGGAAAGGACATCATGCTTAGAAAAGTGGAAGGTCAGTGAAATAGAAAGTGAGGAAGACTATTTTCAAGATAGATTGTCACAGTGACTGAAACAAAGGGCTAAACCACAGTCAAGTTGATGAGGATGGCATAAAATCAGGCCAAGTTTATAAGTTCTACAAAAGGTCACAAGAACCTGACAACTACAACAATTTCAAGGGAGTGAGAAGAAAAGTTGATGCTTATAAATATAAAATTTTATACTATTTTCCATATATATTTTTTAAAATTTCTTAATATATTTTTTTCAGTCTTGGTCTTAAATTTGAATGATGCAATGGTATTGTATCATGATGAATGGCTCCCATAGCCAAACAAAATTTTCCCATTTCCCTATATCAATTGTCAAAGAAGATATCACATTTCTGCTTTTCTGTCTATATGATGAGTATAGTATCTTGAGACTCGAACATGTGTTAACAATTTCTGCTTTTCTGTCTATATGATGAGTATAGTATCTTGGGACTAGAACATGTGTTAACAATGTGATTTTGAGTATTAAATTTCACATCTCTAATTGCTTCCACTCATTGCTTATCGCTACCCTATGAACAATGAATGGCTCAGAACCTTGCCTTATCCTGAGTCAACGTCCCTGTCTATGACATACCTAACCAAAACAGTCATTGTGTCAATCCATCTCATCAAGAATCTCCCTTTATTGCTCTATCTCTCTACCCTTCTGTAAGAAGAGTGAGCAGTGCCATATCTGACCTTTACCAACTTCACAAGGGGAAACTTTCCCTGCCCACATCATCAATAACACAAAAACAATTCCCATGAAGTCAGACATGTCCCCCACACTCCCATGCCTCTTTCTACTCATTCCAAAACCAATGTTATTGCTTTGTTGGGTTCAAAATATGATGTGATGGCTCACAGACCACAAAGGATCATGCTGAGGGAATAAAAAGTTATAATTCAGATTAATAACAAAATGTAGTTAAGACCACTACCAAAACGTACATGCAGACACTTCCATCTCTAGGCATTCTCAAGTTCTCAGTTCTGACAACATTGGTTTCCCTTAGTCCTGTCAATATTGCCTAGCCCTCCCAACAAAGTTTCATCCCACATCAGTTCTTCAGTTCAGCCATCACTCTTGCTTCCCTCCCAAAGCATGTCCTACATTCACCTGGTTGAGGGAGCTCTCTCTTCTCTGGCTGGGGGAGGAATACTCTCTTCTGGTGGGTAAAGACTCTGTCTCTGCAGCTATAGCTCTTAAATTTATTGGCAACACTAACTAATCATCCTATACATTGTTGGGATTAGCCAATTCTCTTGCAGAATGGTAGATGGCCAATCCTTTTGTGGATAAGCCAACAATATCTCATCCACAGAGCCTTGCCCAACCACATAGGTCAATTATATACATTTAAGTAATGGTGGAAAAGCCATAGAAAGACAAACTCCATACCTTCCAAGTATGATGTCCATCTCCAAGGATTAGGCCCTCCTGGCAACATGACTAAAGTATGTGAGATAAAGCTTCATAAACCCTGTCTCCAAGGACCAAACCAGTTTCACCCTTTACAGGACAATCCATGGTAATCCATGGTACATTCAATGGTCATCTCCAACACCCCACCATAAAGACATTGATTCAATTCTTGTTCTGTTATCCTCAGTCATTTCCAGCTCTCCCATGAATAACAAGTAATTGTGAAGAACACAGCCTGGATCAGGTGGACCTTAGTTTCTAGATTGACATCATTGCTCTTTAGCACTCTGGAGAGGTCCTTGACAGCAGATTTTCCTAATCAGCTTGTCTTTTTATTTCCTGAGTGCTGGTGCCAAGGGATTGTGGATCCAAGCAAGGTGAAATTCACAGCCTCAATCTTTTCTTCATCATGATGCTGTCTTTTGGCCAGTGGTGAGGATTTTTGTTTTCTTAATGTTGTAACGTAATTGATAATGAGTGTCATAGTTGACTGGACAGTACAAAACAATTTTTTCCAGGAACATAGCATTCTTGTTCTTATCCTATATATTCACAAGATCTGAGAGATTAGTGACTCAACTCTAAAACGCATTGTTTTTTAGACAGAACTGACTTGCAGCCAACGCAGCAATCACATCTTTGTAATTATAAATTGCAAAGGAGGAGATTGCCCATCTTTCTCCCATGAAGCTGCTGATTGATTCTAACAGGAAAAGGTTTCATCTCTGTTAGGAACACAACTCTTAACTGACTAGGCCACCAGAACTCCATAATGGGGTTAATTAATAATATAGATAAGATTTTCAAATATGATGTTATAATTGGTATTCTCTTTAGTCTGATCAATTGTAATATTAACAGTTAGTTTGAGGAACTACACTGTCTCTTTCCTCTAATTCCAATGTTTTATGCTCACTCTTATGTATGTATGGTTTTTGCTTTCTTGTTCACTTTTTAATTGCAAAAATATAGAAAGCACAAAATTTACCAGTTCAACATTTTCACAAGTAAATGTCAGTGATAATAGTTACACCCCCATGTTGTAAGACCAACACAATTTTGTTATCAGAACCTCATAGGTTCCTAATCAATGAATTTCACCTTTCCTTCACTGTCAGCTCCTGGTAACTGCTACTGAATTCTGATCTCTACAGTATTTGTCAATTCCGGGTTTATCATTCTATTGATGTAGTACAATATTTATTTCTTTGCTAGTTACAAGGTTACCTTATGCAGCACAGAACTTTGAAGAGTCATCTAATTCGTAGCATGTATCAGAATTTTATCTAACTTTATGACAGCAAATTAATTTATTGTATTTATGTGAGATAATTTATTGTATCCATGTTAAAGAATTAATTGTATTTATGTATCTCATATTGCTCATCTACTCATATATTGATGGATATTTTGTTTGTATCCACCATCTGGCTGTTGTGGATAGTGGTACAATGAACACTGTTGTACATGTAGAAGTGTGCTTTTGAGGAACTCTAAGACTGCTTTGTCACCACTATCTACAGCACGTAGAATAACTGGCTGGCTCTAAGTGCTGGAATTGTCTTTTTTCTTCCCTATGAAAACAGATATAATTCATGTCTTACTATGACTTGGCTCTGCTTTTTGTTGTGGTACAAATAGTTATGAGAGAGCTATTTAAGATCATTTAGCCTATGTAATATTTCTGGCTGCTTTGTACAATTTTTCTAGAGTCAAGAGGGATGTTTTTGTGTGCCATCAAGAACTGGCTTATAGCTGATTCTCCAGTAGGTGTTCAGAGACAGTAAATCTCATAGGAGGAGATTGTCCATCCTTCTTCTCCAGAGCTGCTGGTAGATTTGTACTGTGTGCCTTAGGACTGCAGCACAGATTCTTACCACTAGGTTCTTACCCTAATCACTCTATTAATCTAATATATTACTTTAGAATCATTACATGTTCAGTCATTATTAAGTTTGGTACTTCTTTTTTCTTTGCAAAATGTGCTCTTTTTAACTTTACTAAATTTTCTTCATTCAAACCTAATTTTAGTGAGAGTTGGACAATGACTAGGGAGGGTAGAAGGAGAACTGATGCCTTTGAGTTTTGGTGTTGGAAACGAGTTTTGAGGGTACCATGGACTGCTAAGAAAACAAACAGATTCATCTTGGAGAGGGTTAAATCATGCTGCTCCTTGGAGGCAAGGATCTTGAGGCTTTGTCTGACATACTTTGGCCATGTTGTAAGGAGAGACCGGTCCTTGGGGAAGAACATCATGCTTGGGAGGGTGGAGGGCAGGCGCAGGAGGGGAAGGTCCTCTAGGAGATGGATTGATTTTGTGACTGGGGTAATCAGGATGAGTGTGTTGGAGACTATGAGATTGGCACAGGACAGAACAGAGTTTAGGGCTGTTGTACAGAGGGTCGCTATGAGTCACAAGCAACTCAACGGCGCTTAACAACAACAACATAGACTTTCAGAAGCATGTTTTAATTTTTATATAAATGGAGTCCCCAAATACTGTTTATAAGTTACAAACTCAGAAAAAACATCCTCATAGGTATTTGAGATTATGGAAAATAGCATGGCTGTGGCAGGTACATCTTAGTTTTTAAGAAACATTCTCGTTCTTTCACACTTTAAAGTGCTCTTTGGACACAGATCTGTCGACTGAAATATTTCTGACTGCTGTTCCATGAGTGTTGAGTGAAAATTCAAATAAATTGAATTTTGTTTAGAACTCCAATCATTAATCCATTTATT
Organism: Elephantulus edwardii; assembly: GCF_000299155.1. Classification (NCBI taxonomy): domain Eukaryota; kingdom Metazoa; phylum Chordata; class Mammalia; order Macroscelidea; family Macroscelididae; genus Elephantulus; species Elephantulus edwardii. Next base: position 12,387,899 of record NW_006399826.1, on the reverse strand, counting down.
ATGATGTGGTTTATTGGTCCAATTATACTTATTGTTATTTTAGGAGATTTTTTTATCTTGAAGTATAATCCATATAGAATGATGCAATCTTTGAGCTCAATCATTATTAACTACTTAAATTGTCTTTGTGTTCAGAAAGTTACATATTTGTATGTGTATATTATAAGTTATTTATGAATCTTTCCCAAATTCTGATGCCACCTTCTTCTTCGTAAGATCCAGCTTACTGATTATTTTTTGCTAAGAGTACAGAATGAACAGGGTGGTTTGAGGCCACCAGCTGCTCTGTGGGAGAAAGATGGGCAATCCTGTCCTTTCTGGTTACTACCTTTGAAAATCCCCTGGAGGGTCAGCTATAGCTTGGTTCCGGCTCTGAGGCACACAGCAATAAATAATAACAATAATGAGATACAACCCTGATGTGCCACTTTCCTGACTTTTTTTAAAAAAACTTGTATTGGTCTCTATACAATAATTAATTTACATTGTGTTCCATTCATATACAATTGTGTTTTATACACTTTTAAAATTTACATTGTGTTGCATACATTAATTCATATATATTGCATTTTATGCCATTAAGTACCATGGGTCAATGTCTACTGTTATGGCAAAAAGCCAAAGTTAAAGGAAGAAATAAGGAAGTTAAGGAGCTGAACAGAAGATTTCAAAGGGCAGCTCAGAAAGACAAAGCAATATATTACAATGAAACGTGCAAAGGGCTTGAGTCAGAAAATCAAAAGGAATAAACTCATTTGTCATTACTTTAGCTTAAAAAACTGAGAAATAAATTCACATCTCTAGTTGCAATACTTAAGGACGCTATGAACAGAATGTTAAATGATCTGGGAGGCATTAAAAGAAGGAAGGAGTATACAGATCACTGTATCAAAAAGAATTGGCTGACATTTAAAAAAAAGTTTATAAAACAGCATATGAATGATCTAGAAACAACGGTGATGGAGGAAATTCAAGTTCCTCTGAAGAAACTGGCAAAAACAAGGCTCCAGGAACTGATGAAATACCAATTGACATATTACAATAAACAGATGCAGCCTAGAAGTGATCGCTAGGCTGTGTCAAGAAATCTGGAGGGCAACCACCTGGCCAGCTAACTGGAAGAGATTCATATTCACTCCCATCTCCCAAAAAGATAATACAACCTATTGTGGTAATTATCAAACAATGTCACTAATATCATATGCTAACAAAATCCACCTGAAGATCATCCAAAACTGGAACCTTACATCAACAGAGAACTATCAAAAATACAAGCCAGGTTTAGAAGAGGTTGTGGCACTAGAGACATTATAGCCAATGTCCGATAGATTTTGGCCAAAAGGAGAGAGTACCAGAAAGATGTCTATCTGTTTTTCATTGAATATGCCAAAGCATTTGACTGTGTGTATCACAACAAACTCTGGCTACCCTTAGGAAGAATGAGGATCTCAGAACACCTGATTATGCTTATGTGAAAACTATATGGACCAGGAGGCAGTTATCAGAATACAGCAAGGAAACAATGAATGGTTCAACATCAGGGAAGAAATATGTCAAAGATGTGTCCAATACTTTTTCTATTTGTGTGTGGTACAGATCATTTGAGAGGCTGGATTTTATGAATAGGAATGAAGCATCAGGATTGGAGGGAGACTCATCAACAATCTGTTTTGTAGGTGACACAATCTTACTCGCTGAAACTGAAGAGGGCCTGAAGCATTTGATGTACAGGGTCAGGGACTGAAGTCTGCAATATGACTGAAGCTCAACACCAAGAAAACAAAGATTTTTCACATTGAACCAATTGGCAGCACCATGATAGATGAAGAAAAGATTGAGATTGTTAACAATTTCAATTGCTTGGTTCCATAATCAACACTCTTGGAATCAGCAGTCAGGAAATCAAAAGAAAAATTACATTAGGAAAATTTGCTGTCAGAGACCTTTCCAGAATGCTGAAGAGCAAAGATTTCCATCTAGAGACTATGGTGAACCTGATCCAGGCCGTGGTTTTTGCAATTAATTGCTATGCATCAGAGAGCTGGACAATGATCAGATGGTGACAGAAGAATTGATGCTTTTGAGTTGTAGTGCTGGAGGATTGTGTTGAACATACCATGTACTGCCAAGAGAACAGATCTATCCTAGAAAGACTGAAACCAAGTTGCTCCTTGGATGCAAGGATTTTGAGGTTCTGTCTCACATTGTTGTTGTTATGTGCCGGCATCAGCAAAAACTACCAGAAGTCCAGGCTGGGTTTAGAAGGGGTCGTGGTACTAGGGATACTGTAGCTGATGTTAGATGGATCTTAGCTGAAAGCAGAGAATACCAGAGGAATGTCTGTGTTTCATTGACTATGCAAAGGCGTTTGACTGTGTGGACCATGACAAACTGTGGCTGATTCTGAGAGGAATGGGAATCCCAGAACACTTGGTGGTTCTAATGAGAAACCTATACTTGGACCAGGAGGCAGTCGTCAGAACAGAGCAAGGGAACACTGCATGGTTCAAAATTGGGAAGGGCGTACGCCGGGGATTCATCCTACCTCCATACCTTTTCAACCTATATGCAGAACAGATTATCCGGGAGGCTGGGCTCTATGAGGAGAAATGTGGGGTCAAGATTGGTGGACGATTTATCAACAATCTGCGTTATGCAGATGACACAACCCTGCTTGCTGAAACTGAGGAGGACCTGTCTCACATATGTTGGATATATTGCCAGAAGGGAGCAGTTCTTGGAGAAGGATATCATACTTGGAAGGGCAGAAGACAGTACAGGAGAGGAAGAACTCAGTTGAGATGGATTGACACAGTAACTGCAGTAATGACTGTAGGGGTGTCAGAAACAGTAAGATTTGCTCAGTATAGAGCAGGGTTCAGCTCTTTTGTCCATATGGTCACTATGAGTCATAGGCAACAGGATGTAACAACAAAAACAATCGGAAGCCATAAATGGAATTGTGCATCATAAATAGATAATTTGTAAGCACAAGAATGGAACAATTGAACTAAAACAAAAAATCATTTCCTTTTATCTCACTCATTCAGAGATTTATGCTGCACTTATTTCCATTCCTCAAATGTGAAGATAATTCAGCATAAATTAGGCCTTATTGCCATCCGGGAATTAAGCCAAATGGGGCTTAGGGCATTGAAAGTTGAATATTTTGCCAAGTTTTCCATCTGAGAATGGCTAGAGAAGCCCTGGAAATATTCACAGAGGGACTGAGCTAGGACTTACTCAATAGCAGATCATTTGAATAATCGGTTTTTCCAAGGGTGAAAAACTGACCCTTGAGGGTTCATCAACACATGCTGTCCAACAGGCTATCCTTGTGGCAGGACCTTATAGTATTTTGTTCCATTGTGCACAGCTGTGCACAGTCCATTATGAGTCAGAGATGACTCAGCGGCACCTAACAACGACCACATGCAGACATTGGGATTGGCTTCTATAGAGACATCAGTGAAAATTTTCTGACTTTGTGCTAAATTTCCATCCACTAAGTGCTCCTCTTTTACTCACATTAGTTCATTATATTGATGTGCTACAAACCTGGTAGGTGAATTTACATATGTGAACAGATTAGTGGTATGACATAGTTGTAAAAGATTTGTGGGAGAAGTATGGACCAATCTCCTCTGTGTGATTTACCACCTCTGAAAACCCCCTGGAGGGTCAGCTGTGGGTTGGTTTTAATTAGATCTCTCACAACAATAACAACAACTAAAAGATAAAATTAAAATCCTACCAGTCAAACTCAGGTTGATTGAGAAGCGGCAAGAAGACCACATGATTGTCCATCTCTTCACCCAGTTGCAGTGTGGAGTTTTCAAATGATTTAGGATTCCATTGTCTTATTTATAATGTGTGTGTATTTGTGTGTGTGTGTGTGTTTCGGTATACATATGAGTGGGGGAAATGTTGATAAATACTTGGTAAAATCATGGGTCTCCTCTATGGAGTTACCAGAAAAATAATGGAAGATGGTGGCTTTGGACATAGTTCTTTGTTCACTCTCACCCGGTAAGCATTTCTCACAGTGGCTTGTTAGAACAAACCAAGCTCTGGAAATCAAAAGGTATTAATTTGGAGTCTTAATTTAGAAATTCCCTAACTGTGACACTTTCAACAAATTACTTAGCCTCTTTGAGTTTCCTTCTCTTATCTATAAAATAGGATTAGCGTATCTTACTTTTTGGTTTCTTGTGAAATTCAGTGGTGGTATGGAGTTAATTCATAAGCTAGATACTATGTTAAAGTATGATTTCAAGTCATTTTTGTTATTAACTAGTGTGTATTACATATAGAACAATTGCCATATATACTTTTATATGTGCATGTTCAGTATTCTATATTGTGATCAATTGTCTTTGCAATTTCCTTTCACAGTTAAATGGAGCCCACAGGCCATGACATTTGCTCATGTGTGATACATACAATTTCACTCAGTTCAATTCTCATCCATTTGTTGAGCAGTAACTGAATGTTTAGTCCTGGGCTATTTGTAATGTATAGTCCCCATCTGAACCAGAGGGAAAGCTAATATGCAGAATTAATTCTAGTATAGTATAAAAGGTTAAAAGACCAGAAAAATAAAATAAGCCAATATGGTTATATTTTAAAGTGAGCAATTATTTCCAGCTGGTACAAGTACAAAACAAAGTAGGTGAAAACCAAGGTAACCTCTAAACTAGTTGAGGGATTCTGAAGATCCAAATTCCTAGCAAAGACAATAAACCTGTGTTCTGCCAAAAACAGTTGCTATTTTTGTTATGTGCATTTGAGTAAAACTACAACTCAAAGTGATCCTATGAATAACAGCTCTGAATCTTGTCCTTTCCTAAGCCAACCTCTGACACACTTGATTCGTTTGTCACAGACACTATGTCAATCCACCTCTTTGAGAGTCTTCCTCTCTTGTTCTGACCCTCCATCTTTCCAAGTAAGGTGTTCTTCTCCAAGTACTGGACCTTCCTAAAAACATACACTAGTTATATGATAGAGTTTCATTATCCTTGACCTTCCTAAAAACATACACTAATTATATGAGATAGAATTTCATTATCCTTGGAGAATCTTGGTTTTACTTCAGCCAGGACAGATGATCTGTTTGTTCTCTTGGCAGTCCACAGGCCATTCAATATTCTCCAGAACTACAACATGAAGGCACTGATTCTTTATCTGCCATCCTTAAGCATTGTCCAGTGTTTAAACTCATAATAAGCATTGAAAATTTTATGGCTTTGATCAGGAACACCTTAGTCTTCAGACAGACTATTCAAAATCAGTTAAACCAGTTAAGCCACTGGGTACTTCAAGGGGGAGAACGAGATACATTCTGGGAAATTTAGGTTAGTGTTAGATCATTGAAGATCTTGTATGCCAAAATCAGAATTGTAGCCATCATTCTGTAGTTAATGATTCAATTATTTGAGCAGGTCAATGCTAAAATTTAAACTGCCCTTCCATTGTTTGTTGGTTGTTTTTTTGTTGTTTTGTTTTGTTTAATTAACAGTAGGCTGTAGGAAAGAATGATTAGGTAAATGATAGGAGGAAAAAGTGATGAGTAAAAAAGATAACTAATTGAGGTATAGAAAATGAAATAATTTTATTTCTTGTCCATTATATAGTTACCATTCAAAAATGATGCTATCTTACGCAATGTGAGAGCGGGGAAAACCCAAACAATAGGCACAGAGCTTGGTTTTGTTTGTAATATTCTATTAGTTCTAGTGATATTATTACTTGATGACATTTATTCTTACATAGGTACACCACATTTTGTTTCACATGTATTTGCATAGTGTCTAGTATTCTTCAGAACTGTCTTTCTCCCATTCATGTCAGATAATGACTCACTGTTTTATGACCACAGTTTCTTTCTCTTTATTGAATGCAATCTTAATTTTAAATGTAAGGCAAAAAAAAAAAGAATGTCTTAATACGGCCATAAGTTGAAATTTTCAAATAGTTACTGTGGATTCATACCCAATCTCTGATTTTTATCTCAAAAATATATTTTTTTTAGTTCTGTAACTTAAACTTTTTGTTTGTTTTGAGAATCTGACAGATATGTATAGCCTATATATGCAGACTAATTACTAATTTAAGTAAAGGCAAACCTTTTACTATAGTGTCACCTATTAGTCTCAAAGCAGTTAAGAGTAAGGGAATCTGCACAGGTAGAATTTTCAGGTAGGGAAGGACAATGAGATGCCCAATTTCAAGTCTCCAGGTTTATAGGAGAAGTAAAAGAGGAGCCGTAAACTGGAGTAAAAGAAGAAAATGACTTTGCCATGCTGCCTTTTTGTCACTAGTCTGTACCATTAACACTCAGCAGTAAATCATCAGAATCTGGAGAAAACTGGGTCTATACTATGTGTTTAACCACTTAAATTTTTGCTTTCTGAATATACAAACATGCAGACATTTCTTCTTTGAAATTAAAGAAGGGAAAAATTGTACAATCTCAAATCTTATGTAAAGTAATAAAGGGAGATCATTTGAAAAGCAAAGTTAATTAACCATTTTCACTCCTTATAATATGAAACACCTTTTAAGAGTCCAAAATTGGGCTTGTTAGTCTCAAGGTCTTGAAGAAATAGGTTGAGTGGTTATATTTGTACATCCTACAGAGCACATGGGAAGGAAAAGCTAGAAAACGTCACACTGAAACCAGTTAGGTTTAAATTATCTAGATATTTAAACAGATAGTTTAGGGCTGTTGTACATAGGGTCGCTATGAGTCGCAGGCGACTCGACAGCACATAACAACAACAACAACAACAACAGATATTTAAAAGTACACGATACTATAGAAAGTTTTGGAAGCAGGAGTGACATCCACTTCTTAAACCACATGCCTCTGGAAACTCTATGAACTTTGATAAATGGCGATAGTTATATACAGGCTTCAGGTCTTTTGTTCATAGGGTCGCTATGTGTCATGCTCGACTTGATGGCAATCAACAATAACAACAACAATGAAAGTTAACATTGATGAGGAAATTAAAGTCTAGGGAGCTTGAGTAATTAGAATATTCCTCTACTCATATAAATACTAATATTCAAAAATTTTGAATGTTTGTTAAAAAGTCATGGAGATGATAACCTCTTTCCGTCTACCTTATTTTATACACTTTTGATATGGTACCATCATTCCAAAATATAGTACATTTTATGGGATTTCTGACTTGTGAATTATCTAAGACATAAGTTTATTAGGCCTATATGAATAAAGAGGAAGAAAGGTAGGCAGTTGACTACAGGGCGCTTTACTGCCTCAACACCCATTGGAGGTCAGCTGTGAGTCACTTCCTATTCTCTCGTCCTCAATAACACCATGTTATAAAGGGTGATAGAAATCTAATTCTGTCATAATTTTTAGTGTGTATGAAAAAGGCATTTATTTGTACCACAGAACTTAAGAGTCGTGACTAAATTCATTTAGGGCTTATATTAATAGTTAGGAAATACGTGTACTCATATATTCATGGAGCTTCAGAGAACAGTAGTAAATGTTGTTGATTGTTTTCCAAGTTCCTCCATTAGAGGCTAAATTCTAAATTCAACTAGAATTTATTAGCTTTCTGTGGAATTCCTAAGGGTGTAGAGCAATTGAATATCCGAGTTTGGACATAAAATTCAAGCCTCAGAACTATTCAGGACTCAAAATTTTCCCAGGTCAAAATAGAGATTATTTGGGTTACACTTTCTCTGAAAAGAAGTTGATACATTTTCTTGATAACATGTCAATGAGAGTCAAGGAGATAGAAAAGTAATAGAGAAGTAATCAAGGTGGACTTTTAAAAAAAGCATTTGATATAGTACTATATCAAAGAGCGACATAGAAATCTAGCAACAGTATGGCCTTGATTAAATAGTGAGTGGTGTAAAAAAAGTTTGAAGTGCAAAGGGCAGGCCATGGTGGTAAACAGCCTTCCTAACAGAAAGAGCAAAAGTTCCGTCACTGAGGTAATTTACAATTGAGGTGGGTAAGTACCATAAAATATTTTCTGACAAAAACCCTGGAAGGGATAGAATAAATGCTCTGGTAGATTTTTCTTTTCTCTGCTTTGGCCTTCATGTGGCCAAAAATCAAATAAGAAGTTGACAAGTAGACTGTTAAAGAGAGTGAGCTTGAGTACATTCTTGTTCAAATGAGATAGAGAGTGAGGAGAAATGTAAGAAAAGTTAGGCCATGTCTTTCTTAAAGGATAAAATTCTGTCTCATCATACAAGCAAGATTGGGTCTGTCAGGGATGAGGAGATTATTTCAGGACAGGGCAGGGTTTCAGAACTCTTGTAAATAGTTTTACTGTAAGACACAGGTGACCTGATGGCACATTACAACAACATTTAGGATATACATTACTTTGCCCTTTTTTAAAAGAAACTGTAAACAAATGGAATATTGTAATGATATCTTACAGAATCCTGGAGGAATCTGGAGATAATTTCTCTCTCAGTTAACATTGTTGTTGTTTTTTGTTGTTGTTGTGTGCTGTTGAATCCCCTGAGACTCATAGCCGCCCTATGTACAACAGTCCTAAAACCCTGCTCTATCCTGTGCCAATCTCACTGTCTCTGACACACCTACCCCAATTAACCCAGTCACTAAATCAATCTACCTCACAGAGGGTCTTCCTCTCCTGCATTTTCCCTCCACCGCCCTACGCATGATGTACCTCTCACAGGGACTGGTCTCTCCTTGCGACATGTCCAAAGTATGTCAGACGAAACTTCAGAATCCTTGCCTCCAAGGAGCAGCCTGGCTTCACCCTCTCCATGATGAACCTGTTTGTTTTCTTAAGCAGTCCATGGTATAGTCAATATTCTTCTCTAACACCAAAGCTCAAAGGCATCAATTGTCCTTCTATTCTCCCTGGTCATTGTCCACCTCTCTGATGCATAGCAAGTGATTACAAAGACCAGGCCTGTATCAGGTGCACCTTAGTCTCCAGAGTGACACCATCACTGTTCAATACTTTAGAGCGGTCTCTAATCACAGACTTTCTCATCACAATATGTCTTTTAATATGCTGGCTGCTGGTACCAAGAGTGTTGACTGTGGAGCCAAGCAAACTAAAGCCGTGAACAATCTCAGTCTCTTCACCACCCATCCTGATGCTGCCAATTGGCCCAGTGGTGAGAATCTTTAGTCATTAAATTATTTTTACCAATTATTTTTTTCTCTTCTAACTTTCTCGCATTCAGAGTTGTTTATTGTAGTTGTTAGGTGTCATAGAATTGATTGTGACTCATAGAAACCTTATGAACAATAGATCTCAACTCTGCTTTATCCTCCTCCACTCTCACAGTTGCTGAAATTCTGGAGCCCACTGTTACAGTCATTGCGCTAAATGAACTTGTCAAGGCTCTTCCTCTCTTTCTCTGACCCTTCACCTTTCCCAGCAAGATGTCTTTTTCCAAGGACAGGCCCCTTTTGATGACATACCAAAACAATGTAACAGAAAGTTTCACCATTCTTGCTTCTAAGGAACACCCTGGTAATACTTCTTTCAAGACAGTTTGAAACTTACCCTATGCATAAATCAGCCACATCAAATCCCAGAGAAAATCAATTTACCAAACAAAGCATCTTAGGAAGAAAAGAATAACAAAATAGTTCTTTGGACCATAAGTGAAAGAAATATTATTTTATTTCTTCGACTTTCCTCTTTGTAAATTGACCG
>NW_006399826.1:12349140-12377631 GCF_000299155.1 Elephantulus edwardii | reverse complement strand
GGGATGTTCATTAATCTTCAACACCCCAGCTCAACGGCATCAATTCTCCATCTGTCATACTTATTCATTGTACAGCTCCACAATCTAGCTTAATATTGTTTCATTTATATATAAGTTAACGCTCTTTCATGTCTATCTATAGCAGGGGTTCAGAAGTAGACATTAAGGTGAAAAGAAAACAGAACAAGTGAAAATATAAAGGAAACTCAATTGTCAAGGTTACTGCTTATCCTTCATTCTTTCTCTTAGTAAGACACCTCCATTGTGGCAGTCTTGCTTGAATTACTTGCATTCTGGACCTGTCCCAATGGTGAATATGTTTTTGTCTGTGCAGAAAACAGGAGCTATTTATTTTAAAGATAAGATAGCCATCTACAAGTCCTACAGGTGTAAATACCAGAGGAAAAAGCTGAACTATTCGTGATACAAAGGGGTGTAATTAGCTTTCTGACGAATTCAAGGAACCTGAAAAACTGTAAATGGAAAAGAATGTCAGGGAAATATTCCCTAATGGTGAGACCTATTAGAGGTCAGGTGCAGAAATGTCCAGGGAATGTGTGGTGGGAGTGCTCTGGTACTTTCACTGATTCGTTCACACTGTGCAGAGGTGAAAAGTGCCAGAAAATGGATGTACTGAGAAAAAGAAGAGGAAAAAAAGAAAAGTTAGAACTCAAGCTTTTTGCGATCCTCGGCATCATCAATTACACTGTTTTTGAAAAGTGATGAAAAACTGGTATCAAGTTTACATGGATTATTTACTACAGTGTCCAACACGTACAGAAAACAGACCTCAAGAAAGAGTATGCACTCAAGTCAAGGAAAACAAGTCCCCCTTTGTAATTCTTTTGTGTGTCTTATTTTGTTGATTTTTTTTACCTTGAACTTATCTCTTTCCAATCTCTTTATAACCCCGCCCCCCCTTCCTTATACATATTTCTTATTCAGATATCAGGTTATGATATACATAGTGAGATAAAAAGAAATGGGAAGTTGTTTGCTAACAACGCCAACCCACTAAGGAAGTGTGTTAATAATCGAGGGCAATTAACTAGTTCATAACACAATCACATGCTTATAGGTTGTAAATTGTCCCTTTTTTTTAAACCTTTTCTAAATCCAATTAGGTGAATTTCTTGGTTGTTACCATTGGAATCTTGGTCTATATGGTAACCCTTGAGAAGGAAAAAGCAAACCAAAACACAAAAATGCATCATTTGTGTTATTCTGTCCTTATATTTAAGGAAATCTTGGGATGTGCATTTTAATTTTAAGCGATATAAATACAATAAATCACAAATTTTGCTTAGCATTAAATCATATCCTTTATAAATGAAGGGCCATAATGAAAGCAAGCACGACTAGAACTAATAGTACTAAAGAAGAGGCATTTTCTTATACCTTGACCTTGGTCATGGCTGCCCACAGCTTCCAAAATGATGTTCTTTTTAGTAGGAAAGAATTAGGAACCTCCCTTTAAGCCCTTGATGAACAGGTATCTTTTGCACAAAACTTTGTTGTGTGTTGTCCATGTGGTATAATGGGTAGTAGGAGAGACATTAACCACTGCTTTCCAGAACCCAGATTAAAGGATGGCATGTTTCTGCTGCCTCTAAATATGCCCTTTTATCACATATGTCATTTGAATCTGAGTGGCATTATCTGATATAAAGTGAGAACAAGATGACACGTGCGAGCTGTGACTGCCATTCCATTCTGTCCTTGAACAAGGAGTGAGTGATGATGGGTATAGAGTGGGTCCAGGAGAAGGAAAATGAGTATCCTAAAGTTTATACGTGAGTCATTGACAAAGCTCTTAATGCTTTTTCCACATTTAGCCCTCATGACAACATTTCTGCAGTGGGATAAAGTGAAAATAGGTGTTCTGGAGGCCCTTACAGGACCCAAATGACATCGTCTTGTAGGTGCTCTTTATTTTCCTCACAATCTAGCATGAGGACACTTTCGTTCATACTTGATTAGAATTTCTGGTTCAACTGCATTTTAATTCCCTAACAATTATTTGGAATTAAATTTTATCCTAACGTGAATCATTTAATTCACCACTTGGAAATTACTTTGAACTCTCCAGAGATGACATTAACTAAGCAAAGGGCATCATTATAGTGCTCCTATTACATTGTAACCCACTATCATTAAGTTGATTCCAACACAAATGGCCTTCTCTCTGGTTTCCATGGTGATAAAACTGTGTTGGAGGAGATTATGCTCCAACATCTCTCTCTCTCTCTCTCTCTCATTGGTGGATTTGAACTCCTTATCATTTGGTTAGCAGCTCAACATAAAAAACCACTATAGTACCAGGTCTCCTCTGTCTTCCAATAGTTTCACTAACTCTCAACTCCGTGTCTTTTCTCATTCCGCACATAGTGGTGAGCATCCTGTCTGCTCTGATTTGGGATTAATCAAGTCTTGCATAGTTTTCAAGAACCATCTGCTTGGAGGATGCCTCAGAGGGCTAATGCAGTGCACATTCCTTTCTTCCTCAGAAATGTTGCCTCTGAGTATCTTTTTCTAATCTGTTTGGCAATAAACTTTGTCTTGCTCCTATTGTTTACTGTTCCTGAAATTTAAAGATGTCTTGGAAGTAGAGATCCCATGCCTTCCTTGATCATTTCTCAGAGTCTAACCCTTTGACAAGAAATATTTGTGCTTGATTTTTTCACTGGCTTCTCACAAAATAGTTAACCAACTGAGTTTAAGAATGTTCTGGTTAAATCCAAGCATAATCCCCAAATGCAGATTAAAGACTGATGAATAAAGTTGGCATAGCTGTTCAATGTTACCTTTCTTATAATGGTATGACCAGAGATACAGAAATAGACAGAGCCTAAAGTTGTCTGGAGAATTCAAACACATTGGGAGACAAGAAAAGGAGTTTATAGATAATGCTCTGGACAATTATGACTTCTTACATATCTGGTTTGTATCATGGACAATCACCATTTTTCAGATCCAGTGATCTCTTTTGAGATGAAAGGGGTCACTGTCAGTGTTCAAGTTTGAAGGGCATAGACAAAACCAAATTAAAACAAAACAAAAAACAACAACAAGCCAACAACAAAAACCTCACAATAATTGCAGGGTAAAAACACACCAATGGTTCAGCTAACAAAAGTCACTACACTTTATAGAGGCAACTGCCAACAGCCACAATATTAAAATAATCACCCTTCAATAAGCAAGAATGATTTTACCCAGGGGATCTATTATTCAATAGTGACTGTTTGGAATAAAAGTTTTATTGGGGCAGGGGAAAAAAATTAAGCAATAAACAAGCTGTCAGAAACATTGTAGCCTGTCTGATTAGTGCCACATTATGAGAAAGTCATGATGCAGGCAGAGAATAATCTTTGGGAAATTTCCACACAAGGCTTGTAAAACCCATTGTTTCTGATTGACTCCTTTTATTTTTATAGGCACAATATTGGAAGATGAATTATTTATTGAACATAAGAAGCACAAAGACCCAGCAACAGTTTCTGGGCACTCCTATTAAAAACAAAACTAGAATAATAACCACCTTCAAATCTCACTATGCTGTTTCAGACTTTCCTGGGTCAGGAATATTCACAGACTTCTGTGCAATATCATGATCTAATTCAATTCAACACTTCTATAATTTTACTTCAAAGAAGAAAGAGCATTCATCCTGATTTCTCCAGGTAGTGCTTTTTGGTCTGTAGTTTTTATTATCAGAGAGGATGACTTAATTGAATAAATATATGTCAAACTGAAACTCAATCCAACTGCTATTGAATTCATTCTGACTCATAGTGACAGGATAGGGCAGAAGTGAACTACCTCATAGGCTTTTCAAGGCTCTCGTGGTCTAGTGGCAACAAGTCTTGGTGTTGAAATCACAAAGGCATGTGGTTTGAATCCACCAGCTACTTCACGGGAGAAAGATGGACAATCACCTTCAGTGTGATTTGCTGTTTCTGAAAAGTCGCTAGAGGGTCAGTTGTGGGTCTATTTTGACTCGATGGTACTCAACAACAATTCTACTTAAAAACACTGTCACATCTATCTTCTGTGGAACAGTTGGTTTGGACCACCAATCTTTCAGTTTTAGAAAAGGCCATGGTACTAGGGGTACTATAGCTAATATCAGATGGATCTTGGTTGAAAGCAGAGAGGACCTGAGGACTGTCTGTGTTTCATTGACTATACAAAGGCATTTGACTGTATGGATCATAACAAATGGTGGCTAACTCTGAGAAGAATGAGAATCCCAGAACTCTTGATTGTGCTGTGTGAAACCTGTACTTGGACCAGGAGGCAATTATCAGAACGGAACAAGGAACACTGCATGGTTCAAAATTGGGAAGGGTTTGAGTCAAGGATGTAGCCTATCTCCATGTCATTTCAATCAATATGTAGAACAGATCATCTGGGAGGCTGAGCTCTATGAGGAAAAGTGTGGTATCTGGATTGAAGGTAGACTCATTAACAATCTGCGTCATGCAGATGACACATCCCTGCTTGCTGAAACTGAGGAGGACCTGAAGCACTTGCTGCAAGAAGGTCAAGGACTTCAGCCTTCAATATGGACTGAAGCTCAACATCAAGAAAACAAAAATTCTCACCACTGGGCCGATTGGCAGCATCATAACAGATGGTGAAGAGAGTGAGAGTGTTGACAGCTTCAGTTTGCATGGCTTTACAAACAACACTCTTCATACCAGCAGCCAGGAAATTAAAAGACATAGTGCATTGGGAAAGTCTGCTGTCAGCGAACTCTCCAAAGTATAAAGAGCAATGATGTCAGTCTGGAGACTAATGTTTGCCTGTTTCAGGCCATGTTCTTTGCCATTACTTGCTATGCATCAGAGAACTGGACAGTGACTAGGAATGATAGAAGGTGAGTTGATACCTTGAGCTTTGGTGTTGTAGAAGAGTATTGAATATACCATGGACTACTAGGAAAACAAACAAGTTCGTTCTGGAGAGGGTGAAGCCAGGCTGCTCCTTGGAACAAGGATTCTAAAGCTTCGTCTAACATACTTTGAACGTGTCAAAAGGTGGGATCAGTCCTCGGAGAGGAATGTCATGGTTTGGAGGGTTGAAGGGAAGCGAAGGAGAGGAAGACCCTTGATGAGATAAATAGATTTATTCCGTCATTGGGGTAATAGGTGTGTCAGAGATATAAGATTGGCAAGGGATAGAGCAGGATTTACGCTTTACATCCACTTTTTACTCTAATTATAATTAATTAATACTGAAATAGAAATGTAGAACTTGAAATAACAATGTGCTATTGATATTACTGATACTCTAATTTCATAGAACAATGGAATTACATAATTAGAAAAAAATTCAGAATTACACAATCAGTTGACAATGGCTTTATAATACCTTTGTTTGGAAGGATAACTAGTAAAAACAAAACAAAACAAAACAAAACAAATTTTATATAAAATTACAGTTTTCAAACTAAGGGCCTGAGTGATGCAAAGAAGTTTATGATAGGCTTTCAACAGAAAGTTCAATAATTGGAACACATTTAGTGATTCCATGGAAGAATGCCATGACAATATGATTCTGTAAAGATTGCTGTCGTCGTTGAGTTTTCATTGAGTTGGTAGAAAAATTTTGGTATACAAATACCCCTTACCAAAAAAAAAAATTTAAAAAAAACCCAGAAAACAAATACCCCTTACGTGTACAGAGAAGAGTAGCTTCATATGGTTAAGAATGGATTTCAATGGTATGATCTTTTGAAAGCAATTACCAAGTTTGTCATTTTGGGGATCCAGCTTCAACATGTTGTGCTACCCCCTAAAGATTACAGCAAAGAAAACTTCTTGGAGAAACATCTCTAGTCTGTCACCGTGAGTAAATTACAGATTCAATGGGAGTTAGCAATAGAGTTTACAAGGCAGAATTTGAGAGGTGATAAAAGTGTATTGTATGCTTTCAGGAAATATCTTGTAATGCATAAAGGATGGAAAGTCTCTTCTGAGCTTGAAAGAAAAAAAAGGTTTATCGAGCTAATAGTGGGTTGTTGTTTTTGCTGTTGTTACGTGCCGTTGAGTTGCCTGTAACTCATAGCTACCCTATGTACAACAGCCCTAAACCCTGCTTTATCCTGTGCCAATCTCACTGTCTCCGACATACCTACCCTGATTACCCTAGTCACTGAATCAATCCACCTCACAGAGGGTCTTCCTCTCTTGTACTGTCCTTCCATCCTCCCAAGCATGACGTCCCTCTCCAAGGATTGGTACCTCCTTGTAACATGCCCAAAGTATGTCAGATGAAGCTGCAGAATCTTTACTTCCAAGGAGCAGCCTGGTTTAACTCTTTTTAGGGCAAACCTGTTTGTTATCTTAGCAGTCCAAGATATATTCAATACTCTTGTTCAACACAAACACATTCATTCTCCTTCTATCATCTCTAGTCATTGTCCAGCTCTCTGATGCATAGCAAGTGATTGATTGCAAAGACCATGGCTTGTACCAGGAGCACCTTAGTCTCCAGAGTGACATCATTGCTCTTCAGTACTTTGGAGAGGTCTCTAACAGCAGACTTTTCCCAATGCAAGTTGTCTTTTTGACAACTTTAAATCTCGTGTTTCACATGCACCTTCACAACACAATACGTTTAGGAGGTAGATGTGTTATAATTATTTTAAGACATGAAAATCATGGCATATAGAGACTAAACGGCTTTTTAAAAATGGAACATCTGCTAAGAGCATCAGCCTGAGCTCAAGCTCATCCGTACTATTCTGGAAACCATATCATTTCCTCATCCTACTCTCTATTAAATGCCAATAGTAACTGAACTATCTTGTAAGTAGTTATGTACCTAATCAAATAAGAGATAGAGTTTACCCCAAACACATTAAATTCCTTTGTTTTTTGACTCGATGCACATGGATTCACAATAACATAAACTTCTGGAAGTGAACATGATAAACTTACCTCACACTTGCAATGAAGTAACAGGGTGTATTTGTTATATTCCTACTATGACAGTTCAATAGATGAGCTTGACGTGAGGAACATTTTCCCTGAAGATATTCCATCCCTTTTGAACCTTGTTCTTGTTATAGAATTCTGCAGATGTGTCTTAATTTCTACTCAAAGTAGGGTCTGGGGGTATTTCAGAGAGTCTGACACATGCTGTATGAGAAAACGAGACTCATGTAGGAAGGCTTAGAAGTAGATAGTACTTAGTATGTGTAGATCCAAGAGAAGAAATTACAGCACTCTGTAATGTAGGTCTGTTGTTATTGTTGATTCCCATCCAGTTGAGCATAACTCATAGCAACTCTATGAACAAAAGACCTGAAGTCTTTCTTTAACTCTCATCTTTTCTCAAAATTCATAGATTCGTAGATGCCACTCCTGCTTCCAAATCTCAGGTTAGACAAGGCAGTAACTTCCTGAAATAGGAAGTAAGGCAGGTTTATGTACGACGGGCAAAATGAGATCTCTCAGTTAATCAATTCTTATTGGCGACTATCTAAAGAGATGAAGATGGGTCACGGAGGTACAACACCAGGAGTGTCTCTCTGAAAGGGCCAGAGGAGTAAGAAAAATACGGTCACCCTAGAGCAGAAAGCAGATAAAGAGCCCATAGCCTATCCCCATGGTGCCTGTAGAGCCCCACCAGCAGCAAGAGGTTCATTTATTCATAACATGAATAAACTGTTGACTCACAGTTGTGGAATGGAATATCTTGCAGTGTAATTCCAGGTTTTATCCCTACTGTTCCAAGGAACAAAACCTCAGTTACTTAGTCTAGACTCTGGTTTCAGTTCATCAGTCAAATCCAAATCATCCAGCAACAACGTAATCATCATGCCACAACGTCGTTATAAGTCAGCTTCTACTTCAAGCATCTGGAAAATTTGCAAAAATCTTCAGCTGTGGCCAGCACAAATGTAAGAAGCCTCAGGTCACGCCTTGCCATAGTTTTCCCACAGCTATGCCACAGTCTCATCACTACTATCACCACAGTCTCTCCACCAGGGCCTCACCACCAAGATCTTGTCACTAAGGTCTTGCTCCAGTCTCCCTCATGTCTTGCCATTACAAGTCTTGTTTACCTCAACTCTTACTGCCCAATGTGGAAGGCACTCTTTCTCTTATTCTAGTCCCTCAACTGTTGATGATTTGCAAGACCATTCTGATTTGCAACACCACCTTTCTGCAGCTAAGGTAGCTGGAAAACTGAGAGGACTAACTGTAATAGTTTGAAAGAGCCAACTTTTAGGTTAACACCGTAGTGACTTTATTTTTCACATGGTAGTGCCTAAAATGATTAAGTTTGTATATCTACTTGGTGCCTTATGGTTCCCTACTTTGGCAGAGAAGATGATCATATTTGCCTAACAAATGTAATTACTCTCTTAATGAGACCTGACGTAATTTAACCATTTCCATGATGAGATGTGCCGTGAACAGTCAACTAGTGGAAAAGGAGGTTAAACAGAAGTGCAAATGAATAACTGGCAGCACATTTTTGCTTTCTGCTTGATCCAGATCCTACAACTGGATCATCACCATGTGACCTTCAGTTCTTCGCACTTGTGCCAGCAGCCTGCCACATTAACTACCACTTCTGGATTTGTCAGTTATGAAAGTCTACAGCCTGCCATTTACCTATGATCATAGGTCTGTCAGCGCCTGTAGCTGTGTGAGTCAGGAGCAGCCTTTGTACTGATGTCTGACACTCCGGAATTTGTCAGCTCATAGGAAGTTGTGTTTTATAAAACAAAGGTTATACCTCTCTGGATTATTCCTATCCAACAGCTGCTATCTCCTGTGCATGTGTAGCCTCAGAAAATCCACTGAAGTACCAGCTATGAGTTGGAGTTGATATTACACACACACACACACACACACACACACACACACACACACACACCCCACTTTTTAAAAAAAAAATTATACTGCTTTATTCACAGAGTTTGTATACATTGTTTTTCACACTACATTTTCTGCATTTCCTTCACGTCTGCCTCCCTCCACCCATCAAATTGTGTGACCCTGTGATTAAAAGCCCCCTCCCTGCTCATTCTCAGCCCTGTGCTCACTGACCCCCTTGGATCCTCATATTTGTTCTACAATAATGGTCTTCTATGCGGACAGTATTTGTCCTTATGGGACAGAGTTAATTCACTTAGCATAATGTTCTCCAGTCCCTCCCAAGTTAGGTACTAAATTATAAAGTCATTGTTCCTGCATGCTGTGTAGTATACCATCATGTGAATCAACCATAATTTCTCAGTCAACTCCATTGTGGTTGGACAATTGGGCTGTTTCTATGTTCTTGCTATGGTCAATCATGCTGCTATGAACGTTGGTGTAAAAGTCTCCTTTTGTGCCTCAGTTTCTCATTTTCTCAGAGTATTTTCCAAGCAGTAGAATATCTGGGTCTTATGGAATTTCTATTTTCAACTTTTTGAGGAAACACTAAACTGCCTTCAAGAGTGGTTGAACACACACACATTTTATTGGTTGCATTTCTCTGGAGATCTCAGCCTTACAGTGCAAGGAAATGGGGAAAAATATCTCCACAGCTAGAAGGGCCAAAGCCTAACTATAATTGCTTAAATATTGCCTTAGGGACGCTCTGGTGGCTTAGATAGAAGTAAGGGTTTTCCCTGACAATCCAAAGAAGGTCTTATGATTCAAATCTACCAGCTACTCCTGAAAACAAAGGTGTGGAATCTCTTCCCGTGTGAGTTACAGCCTCTGAAAATCCCTTGGAAGTTCAAGTATGAGTCAATTCTGACTGGATGGTACATAACAACAACAAAAAATAGGCTTCCAAGACAGCAAATAATGAGTCTTTATCATGAAAAAATATGAAACTAAACTCAGAGAGCTAGTTGGAACTATAGGCATTAGGACAAACGATATGAGAAGATAGGCATAATCATGACTAAAACTGGTAAAAAGATAAGTGAAGAGAATCAGAGGATGCCAGGGCTGCTAACTATTTCAACCACCTTTGGACCTTAGTGAAAACAAGGTCCTGGACACAAGATGAAAATTAAAATTGAGGCTATTTATAGTATAATCATAGATCTAGACATTTCAAGCTAAACCTCAAAAATAAAATGTCTTTTCAGTAGCATCTGCTCTCCACTAGAGGAGAAGAATTCAGACGTTAAACAGCAGCATGGCATCAAGCAAAGAAGTACTTGGAAGAATGTTAGATATTATGGGAAACACTTTAGGGAAATTTCCCTTATATCTTACCAGGCTGCTACAGGATTAAGAGATTCAGTTCACTCTGAATCATTTTATAAATGTTTAATTTGTCAGATGAGGAGCCTTTACATAACTTCCATTTTGTATCAATACATATACATTTATTTTGAGACACAATTCAATCCATGAGAGTGTGAGAACTCCAAGAATTAAAAAGGCAACACAAGGACAAGAATTAAAAAGGCAACACAAGGATATGAAACAATAACCTGTGTTTAAGAAAACAGACATGGATAAGCTGACATTGAATAAAATCTTGGTTTACTTTACAATTTGACCTAGAGAAGCTCCTAGAAATTATAGCTCTTCATGGACAGAAAATTGGAGTTGAAGGAATTTGAAGACATTAAAGCCATATGAATAATGTATGAAGATTCAAGGTGAGAAAGGGAAATTACAATATGCACATATGGCTTGTGACATTAAAACCTCTGAGACCCCCTAGCTCAGAAAGGGGTTAAATGGAGATTTCACAATAGAACAAGGGAAAATAAGAGACAGTGTAGGGTAAAGGGAGGAGGAAACAAAAAGAATCTGAACAAAATGATCAATAAAATTAATGAGGAATAAATGAACCATATAAACTCCTAAAAAAGGGAATCAGCCAAACAATTGCACTATGAGGAAACACCCTTATTCTATTTGGTTAAAAAAAATTACCATAATAAGAAAATAAATTATATCATATACTTCAGAATGTGAGAGTGGGCAAACTTAAGGAGAAAAGATCAGCACAAAAACACGGTGTCCTCGAAGAAATAGCTATTACAGAAATTCAATTGATAAAACTTCATTGAGTGAATCATAATATAAATACAGAAATACTTTCTAGAGAATGTCCTTAAGTCAAGATCTTTGCTGATTTCTATTGCAAACAAATGAATAAAAGCAAAACCCAATCACATCGAGTGGACAGAGACTCCTAGTAACTTTGTAGGACAGGATAATCTCCCCACCCCCATTTAATTTCCAAGGCTATATATAATCTATAAAGAAGCAGATTGACACATCTTTCTGGCAGAGAGGTTAAGAGGTTTGAACTAATGACCTGCCAGTTTGTAGGGCAGCACTTAGTCATTGTGTCAATAGGAATCTTTTGTCTTACATGGTAGACAATGCCTATACAATTGAAGATTATTTTTACAAGTCACAATTTCTGAGAACTCTTTACATTCATAAATAATTTAAGCAGATCTTTGAAATGACAACATGAATGTACTTCATATTTGTTCCACCTTTTTAAGTGTAATTGTGAGGATAACTGAGACAACATAAAGCACTTTAAGATTTTATGAGTTATTGGCATAGGCCCCAGCGACTTGCATTTCTTTTTTTAATTGAGATTTTTTTTAAAAAAATTATTTTAGTATTTTTGTATGTAAATCAAATCTGACAGGTACAGGAGGAGATTGTCCCTCCTTCTCCAGCAGAACATCTGGTGAATCTGAACTGCGCACCTCTGGGATTGCAGTGCAGCTTCCTGCCACGAGGCCACCAGAGCTCCCTTTTTTAAATTGAGATTTTAATGAAAGAGAACTTGGATTTCCATTCAATCATGTTGCACATTTTCCTCCTTTCTTCCCCTCCTCCCCAGTTCACTTTTCTCTTTGGAATTTTTTCTTTTTCATTGTTACACATCCCTCCCCGCCACCAAGTCCACTTTACTATGCAGCTCTTAATCTGCACTTATGCGACGTTCATTTCTAACCCAAAGGCCATGCAGCTCCAGAATTTCAAGTCTCCCAGAAGTTCCACAGGGGAAAGATGGGCAGTCTCCTCCCATTACAGTCTGCAATCGTGGAAAGCCAATGGAGGGTCGCTGTGAGTTGGAAATGACTCAGCTGTATAGTCAACCGAGTACGTATTATAGCACAGATAAATGGATCTCTAAGAATAGTAACCAGCCATAGTAAGAAAGCTAAGTCATTACCACAAAATCAAAGGGACATATTTTACTAAGAACATAGCAAAGGGAGTGATTTTAACCAAAATATGCAATTTGCCTCTTGAATTCTACTGGTAGTCCAAGCTCACTGTGGCTAATGGATTAGGGTGTAAACGATGTAAACTATGTCACAATCTGGCCCTAAAACTTTACTTTTCATCTCTCTGTGACTTTCTCCCTTCATGAACCTGGCGAAGAAGATTTGTGAATTTCAGAGCATTATGAAGGAGTGAGGCAAAATCCCTATCACATGGAGAGAGTAACCTCAAAGTCAACCAAATATTATAATGATTTTTATGCATTATGATTTAGAATATCAATTACATTACTAATTACATCATTATACTAGTGATATAACAATTTAAAGATTCTTATGCTACTCTGATTTAGAATATTATATGTACTACCTAGAATATTGTGAAAAAAAAAAATATATATATATATATAGTGAACTATATATATATATAGTGAACTATATATATATTTCTCATATATTTTAGAGTTACGATTTTTATCTTAGGAAATACAATCAAGCACATGTTTCCTTTGCCCCTAAATTTGAATACTTTCTCAATCGGAATTTTATTCTTATTGGCAGTACAAAGTCTAAAGTGGCAACTGTGATAAAGGATATAATAATAGTTTACATCGCTTTCTCTCCCTTTAAGACTGTCCACTTGGCACACTTACATAGACACGCAGAATAGGATTAAAACCACATACTTCATTCATGGTTTGAAGAGCACAAATTATGTTGAAACTATTAGCTACTTATATTCTATTAAATATCTTTGATTAATAGGATCTAAAACTCCATTACTATTCTTAGTAGCTTCTGTACATGTTTATTTTTATCTTATGTTTGATGTGTTGTCACCTTTCACCTGCTTAATATTGGTTATGACAGATATTTTCTCAAATATTATCAGTCCAGATTTTTTTCTAATTTCTTAGTAAGGGTTCACATGCATTCTGCATATTGGCAGCTTATTCTTAGTACAAATGAGAAAAGTCTTCAACACTTTGCAAAAAGAGGGGGAACTAATTTTCCATATATTCTAATGATTTATTATCTTTTGAAAAGTCTACTGCTTTTCTTCTCCTGGAGCCTTGATTCCAATTGAATGTACTCCAGCATACTGAACAAAACAATTCAATCTATTTTACTCCATATTCATCAAAGTACAGCAAGCACTTTTTGAAAAAATATGAAACTATAAGGCTTTAAATCAAGAACTAACTCTCACAAGGGACTGATATTGTTATCTGTTACTAATTAAATTTAAGTGGAAAGCAGACACAATGACCAAAATGAATATTTATCTTTTTTTTTATCTTGAGCATATATTTTCATCCAAATTGAAATGTAGCCATTTTAATGTTTTTAATCTCATTTATTATTTAATCACTGAATATGCTCACTGAATGTGCTAATACCATCTCTCACATTCAACGCTCTTCAAGTAATTTGCATGGTTTGATTATCACTATTTTGTAGAATTATTTACATTATAATTTAAAATAATTGAGTAGATAAAATAAAAAAAGGAAATATTTATAACTTCTTATAGTGAAATGCTCTTTGAAAAAGAATTTCACATTTCTCGCTCAGAAACAAATAGTAAAAACCTACATATCCTCTATAAGTTGCTTTTTTTATCTACTTAATTTATTAAATGAAATAATTTAGATAATATTTTCTTCATTGATATTTCAATGCCAAATGTGAAGCCAGGTGCAGAAAAAAATCACTTATAATTAATTATAGTCTTGGGTAAGTGAGCCTGAGTTTTTATGATTATGAGAGGAAAAGTCTTCTATTTCATCGTAAGTGTGTTTGAGTAACTGAAAGCAGTAATTCCTTCAACCTTTCAAATATGCCTGTTGAAATTGCCCATAATACTGAATATTATAAATTGTAAACCTAACAGAATTTATAAAAAATTATTGGTTTTAAACAACAGTTTTCAAGATTTTGTTAGGTAGTATTTTTAGTACTTCAAGGTTATTATTAAATATGTTGGTGGATATTTTATTATTTAACATCATTTAACATTGCAGTATTTCTGTACAAATTCTTTAGGGTTTGGTAAACATGTATATACATATTATGTGTATAAAAAAAGATAATGTATATTGTAGACTTGATGAAGATGCAAATTGTAAATTATAAAACCCAAAAACTCATTACCATGGAGTAAGGACTGACCCGTAGCTGACCCTTCAGAAGGTTTTCATAGCCTGTATATTGCACTGGAGGAGATTGTCCATATTTCTCCAGAAGAATAGCTGTTAGATTTGAACTAATATCCTTTGGGTTGTTAGCATAACTTCCTACCCACTAGGCCATAACGTAACTTATATATTCTTTAGTATGAAAGGCTACTTAGGAATAAAATGTGGCTATGAAGACACCATATGGCATAAAACGTCTTATGATGATCATAAAGTTGAATATCATCATTGTGATAGTGAGGGATGCAAAGTTCTGTAAGAGACAATTTGCATGGTAACTCTCATTTGTCTACATATGACTGATGAACACAAAGTAAGCTTTATAGATTTTTTTAAATGTAAAATTCTTTGTTTTAATATTATGCTGTCGTTCTGTAAGGGGTTAATATTAGATACCGAGAGGAAAAAATGGCACTGGATTTTTTTTTTACATTTACCTGCATCCTCTTATGAATCTAAATTATCTCAAAATAAAAGTTAATGTAAAACAGCAGAGCTTGTCATTGTATAAAAGCAAGCTCTGTCTATATACTGCTTACAGGAAATGCATTTTAAACACAAAGACATCAAATGGTTGAAAGCAAAAAAGTGGCAACTAAAAGCATATTAATGCTGTTAGGAACATTAAAATCAAACATATTTCAATCTAAATATTATAAGATATAAAAAGAGACATTTCACAACGATAATGGGACAGTTTATAGGGAAGATAACAATATGAAATGTATATGCACATAATCACAGAGCAGCCATTAAGCACTTGGCTACTAATAACCTAAAGGTTGGCAGTTTGAACCTCTTCAGTGACTCCATGAGAGAAAGGCCTAGTGATCAATATCTTAAGATTACAGCCAAGAAAATGCTATGAGGAAACTTTTCTACTGGTCCCATGGGGTCATGATGAGCTATAACTAAGAATTCAAAATGAATAGCAAAACAAATTTTGAGCAAAATAGAGAAAAAACTAATCATAGTCACAGATTTTATACTTTTCTCACTAACTGGTAGAAGTAATGGGCAAAAATACTACACAGCTATGTTGTTGTTGTTGTTGTTGTCCTTGCTGTTGTTAAGTGCTGTAGAGTCGTCGGTGACTCATAGCGACCCTATGAATGAAAGACCTGGACACTTGTATAACTTTCATCCTTTCTTCAGGTTCATAGGTTTTCTGGAGGCAAGCTGTTTCGGAAGTGGATGTTACTCCTGCTTCCAAATAAAGCCATACAAGGAATAATATAAGTTATGGAGAATACTGTTAACATAATTAAACTATGTCATTATTAAGCTGAACCAATAATAAAAGAATATGCATATTTTTCAAATCAAATACACTTTTATAAAATTAAAGCATAGTTTGAGATTCACATTATGAATCTCCTTGAACTGTAAAGGTTTGAAATATTACTAAAATAGTGTCTTATCAAAATGTAACTAACTAAAGGAGAATTCTCTACACTCAAATACATAGAATACTTTCACATGTGTGGCGAATCAGTGGCAAAAGTTAGAACACGATCTCAGAAAGAAATACCCCATATGGATATCCTTTTATTTAGTAAAACAAACCTGACACATAAAACAAACATAAAACATACAAATCCTAAACACAAAAATTCCAAGCCCAGGTGGTTTCATGGGTAAATATAGCTGAGAATTTAAACACTGAAGAAAGAACTGATGCTAATGTTATGGACAAATCTTTCTGATAATAGTGGAGAGAAGAGTTTCAAGTTATTTCTTGTGACTGATATAAAAGCTGGAAAAGGACAAAATAAAGAAAGAAGATAATAGATCTATATTCCCTTCATGTTGTTGTTGTTGTTAGGCATTGTCCAATCAGAATTGAGTCATAGCCAACCCTCGAGCAGGTTTTCAGAGACAGCAAATTACACTAGAAGTGATCGCTATCTATCTCCTGTGTGCCGCTTCAAATCTACCAGCTTGGGTGGCGGCACAGTTACAAGGACAGTGCAGAGCATCAGAGTGTAAAAGCTAGCACAATGTTATCATTCCTCTCTGGCCCTCTGAAGCTTCTCTACATCATAAGAGCACCCACTCCACAGGATTCAGATTAACTATGACAACATATTACTTACATCCTCAAATGACTCTGTTTCAAAACAAGGCCATATACATATTTTTTGAGAGAGGCAGAATTTAATCTTTAACATGAGCTTTAGTCCTTTGTTCATTAGTTGTCTTTATTTGTGTTTTGCCTATTTACTAATTTATTGACTAAACTAATAAGATTAATTTACTGAATAAACAATTCACCAAAATCACCTAACCTAATACTCAGTTAGAAACTGGACTCAAGTTTGTCTTTCAGGTTCATGTTCGTGTCTTGGTCTGTCTGCTATATAACTGTTAGTGAATACTGAACCGCTTATATCTTCGTAAGAGTGTACTTTCTTACTCATCTTTGAGCTCCATGAATAGACATAAACAACTTTGTAAAACACTGTCCAGAAGAAAGGAAGTAGTAAAATAATAATGCAAATAGAAATGGGAAACACAAGAAGAAAGTGGTAAGAACACAGTTACACTTAAGAATTACAACCAATGTCATAGAACAAAACATAGAAACTGTTGGGTAGAAAATAACTTTGAAGTATAAATTTTTATCCACATGGAATTTTTTAAAAATTATTAAAAATTATTAAAAATCACTATTGTGTCATAAAATGAATCTGTGTAAAAGTAGACTTAATCTGACAAAAATGACTCTTTTGAAAGTTTAAACAAGTAGGTGTTGTTGTTGTGGTTGATTGCCTTTGAGTTGAGGTTGACTCATAGTGACTCTATAAACAAAAGACCTGATGCCTTTCCACAGCTATCGTTGTTTCTCCAGGTTCATAGAGTTTCCAGAGGCATGTGGATTAGGAAGTGGAAGCCACTCCTGCTTCCCAGCCTGTTATACAACAGGGAGCTGCACCAAAATGGGAAACCATTAAACAAATATAGACACTGAAATATTTGACATTTAAATTAATACATTTTATTCATTTCTTAAGGTTTTTAGGATATTTGCTTGCACAAAGAGAAGATGAGCTGAAATAGTGACATGGATCAGCAACTGCAAGTGCAGGATAGAATATGCCTCACCATGAAGAGGCAAAAATCCTCACAAACGGACCAAGAAGCCACATAATAGTAAATGGCGAAAACACTGGTCTTGTCCAGGATTTCATCTTACTTTAATTCACTATCAACACCCATCAAAACAGTAATTCAGGCATTAAAGGCATATTGCATTGAGAAAATTTACTGCAAAATATCCCCATTAGAATCCTGAAAATCAAAGATGTCACTTTAAAGCTGAACTCTATCTGACCAAAATGATAGTATTTCCAGCTACCTCATGTGCTTGAGAAACCTGAACAATGAAGAAGAAAGATTGAAGGAGAATTGATGGCCAACAGACACACTTCAGTAATTAACAAAAGCAAAAGTAGAAAGGTTAAATATTATACATTCAAGTTTGAAAATTTAAAAGTAAACACCCCAAAATGGAAAATAAATCCCCACAAACTCTTTCTACTTCTAAAACGTATATCTATTCATTAAAAAATGATAGTTTCTTCATTTACTAGCTTTTGTTTCTTTGTCAAAGACCAATTGACCAGAGACAGATGTGTTGATTTCTAGATTCTTGATTCTATTCCATTGGTGTATGTGTCTGTCTTTGTTTAAACACCATTCTATTTTGATTACCACAACTGTTTAGCAAGTTTTGAGATCAGGGCAAGCTTTGCTTTCCACTTCATTTTTATTTTGCAGAAGAACTTAACCTATTGTATGTCTGTCTCATTTACAAAGAAAACTGGGGAAAAAACCCTTTTCTATTTCTTTAAAGAATGAGTTTGATCTGCATTGGAACTGCATTGAACATGCAGATTGTTTTTGGTAGGATAGTCATCGTCTTAATGTCGAATCTTCCCGTCTATCCATGAACAGGGAATACTTTGCTATTAAGTTAGCTCTTCTTGTTTCTTGTATTAGTGTTTTGCTGTCTATTTAAAAAGGCCCTTTGTGTCTCTAGTTAAGTTTATTTCCAAGTGTTTCATCTATGGTTGATTATCATAAATGGCTTTCTTGATTTCCTTCTCTTTATTTTCTTTGTTGCTATAAAGAAATCTCACTGATTTTTGTATACTGATTTTGTATCCTGCCAGTCTAGTAAATTGGCCTACTAGGTCCAACAGTGGGTTGATTTTGTTGTTGTTGTTGGTGGTGGTGGTTGTGGTATTGAGTCTTTTATGTCTTCTGTATATATCTTCATATTTTCTGCATGTAGTAATAGTTTTGCCTCCTCTTTTTCAATTTGGATGCTTCTTATTTCCTTCTCTTGTCTGATTGTCCTAGTAAATACTTCCAATACAATATAGAACAGGATTGATGATAGTGGGTATCCTTGAATGGTTCATGTTTTCTAGGAGAATTCTTTTATTCTTTCGCTATTGAGAACGATGTTGACTTCTTCAACAAACACTTTTAGCAAAGCTAGACCTGAAGAAAATTGAAACAAGATCCACATCTCACCCCATATACAAAAATCATCTCAAGGTGGAACAGAGACGTAAAATAAAATTCAAAACCACATGGAGCATAAGAGACAAGATGAGTCCAAACTTAGAAGCCCTTGTTTATGGCATAAATTAGGCTACAAATATAGCCAGAAGTGCATAAACAGGAGAGGATAAAAATCAATAAATGAGACCTTTTAAAAATGAAATCTTGTGACATATTTTTTTTCTCTTCAATTAGGTAAAAATAAAGCCTACAGACCCGGGGGTGGGCATCATTTGGCAGTATCATTACAGATATTATGAGGCAAGGGTGCCATACCAAACGTTTACAGAATATTCCAAAACCTCCACTAGATAAAAGACTGATGATAAACAAATCACAAAATGGGCAAAGATATGAAAAGAGATTCACAAAGGAGGACATTGTTATTTTGATTTACATCACTCTGAATGCCAATGATTTTGAATGTTTCTTTGTGTGTTGTTGAACATCCAAATGTCCTCTGCATCCTTTCTAATATTTATTTATCAATGTTCCATTTAACTTTGCTGACTTGAACCAACTGGCACATAAAAATAGACACTTCAGAAGAATATTTTGTTCTCCTTCCAAAACATCAGCCATTGAAAATTCTATGAATCATAATTCTACTTTGACATACATGGAGTGGTCATTGGTGATAATCATCTACACAAGAGCATGTATATCAATTTTTCATTGTTGTTGTGTACCATAGAGTCAGAACCGAACCCATAGCTGACCCTCTAGTGGGTTTTCAGAGGCACTGAATCACACAGAAGAATATTGCTCATCTTTCTCCCACAGAGCAGCTAGAGGCCTCAAACTGTGTGCCTTCAAGATTGCAGCATAGCTTCTTGCCACTAGGCCACCGGACAGTAAATATTAATCCAGATCTTCATTCATAACTTAATAGGTATGAAATTTCTGTGATCATAAAATAGACACATTCTTCTTATTAACAATTTTTACAATAACTCACCATTGATTTAAATATGTAAGATACATTTATAACATTCAAATACCTCTTGTATTACCTGTTTGAGGTCTATCTAAGATTTTTATTTGCATACATTGTTTTCTCAATGAAAATATTATGCCTAGATTATTTTCCAACTCAAAGATACAATGATTCTATGATCGTTTTCACATAATTATAGGCCAGGATGGTAATGTTCATCAAACTACCTAATACCTGACATATTAAGTGTACCTCTTCAGCAGAGCTGAAATCAGAAAATTATTACCTTTTTTGACCTAGAAGAGGAATATACATGATGCATAAATTGCTCAGTGATAGAATAATTCACTCAGTGAAGAGAATGGAAAGAGGGAACATTTGACAGATTTTCTAAACGCTGTCTTCAGGGGCAATACCCTGTTTATATTCATTTGTGAGGTTCCTAGTGATAATAGCTTCTCTTAAAATGCTACCAATTGTTCCACAAGGGAATCAATGCTGAAGTGCAGGCAGCTTAAACTTAAAATAACTCTTTGCAACTATTCTTGAAGTGTTATGTTCATTTTATACAGCCTTTATTGGAGTCTAATTTCAAAGAAACTTAAACATCATAAAAAAGCTCTAATTTACAGACTCGAAGCTTTCATCTCTTAACTTGTAAAGTACTTTTTATGGATAACAGAACCATGTTTGGTAAGATATAATTTTCTGTGATAAATTACTGACCCAATAATGCTTCAATCCCTTATAAATTATCTGTAGATTATTATTTGAACTCTAATTTATTTCAGAACCTTCCCATGTGCCAATATCACACATGAAAATGTAGATTAGATTCATTCTCAGCCATTGAAGAACTTTCTATGTGACTTTATCAATAAATATTTGGACTCAAAATTGGTCTTCCTTCTAGAGTAACAATGTCTGAAGACTAAGGTGTGCCTGATACAGGCCACGGTCTTTGCAATTACTTCCTATGCATTAGAGAGCTGGACAATGACAAGGGATGATAGAAGGAGAGTTGTCATCTTTGAGCTTTGGTGCTGGAGAAGAGTATTGAATAAACTATGGACTGCTAGGAGAAAAAACAAGCTCATCCTGGGGAGGGTAAAGCCAGAATGCTCCTTGGAGGCAAGGATTCTGAAGCTTCATCTGACATATTTTGGTTATGTTGCAAGGCCGCATCAGTTCTTGGAGAGGGACGTCATGCATGGAAGGGTGGAGGGACAGCGCAGGAGAGGAAGACCCTCGATGAGACAGATTGATTCAGTGATTAGGGTAGTGGGAGTAAGTGTGTCGGAGACAATAAGATTGACACAGGATAGAGCAGGTTTTAGGGCTGTTGTACGTAGAGTCACTATGAGTAGCAGGCAACTCGACGACACATAACAACAACAACAGAGAATTTGCTCCACTTATACCATTATTTGTTGTATTTGTTGTGTACCGTTGAGTCGGAACTGACTCATAGCTGACTCTCCAGTGGATTTTCAGAAGTAGTTAATTGCACAGGAGGAGACTGCCCATCCTGCTCCTGCAAAGCGGCTGGTGGGATTTGAACCACATGTTTTTGGGGTTGCAGCACAGCTTCTTGCCCCTCGGCCACCAGAGCTCCCTTTATATTATTAAGTTTAAGTATTATTATGACTCTGGTGGCCTAATGGTAAGAATTTGTACTGCAATCCCAAAGACAGAGTGGTTAGAACACACTAGCTACTCTGTGTGAGGGGTAAGCACTTGCCAACCTTGTGATTTACTGCTTTTCAAATCTCACTGGAGGATTAGCTATGAATTAGTTTTGATTTGAGGGACCAAAACAATAACATCCTCAAGTAGAAAAAATTTTTGGATGCTACTTAGAGAAGACATGAAATTCTCTCATAAAGATCATTAATTTAGTCCTGATTTCCTGGATAAACAACTGGTACAGTTTTCAATAATCTAATGGTAAGACAGTGCTCAGGCCTTTCATTCATAGAGTCGCTATGAGTTGTCTACAACTCGACAGCACCTAACAACAATAACAACAACAACATAGAGAGAGAGCTACATTGGCCTAGAGGGCAGAAAGTTATGCTACCAAGACCAAGGTGGGTGATTTTAATCTGTGGTTCTCAGGCCTGGTTTAAATTCATTTTTTGTCAAACATTCTTCTATGTGGTATAGCACTGGTCCGTGCATTGTTGTACAGCGGTAACTCATGATTGCTGTGATGCAAAACACTGTGACACTGATGTGCCAAATGCAATAACGGTTGCTCATGGCAGACAGTGTTTGGTGGAGTTCCTCGTTTAAAACAAGCGTGGAAGAAGGAGTGGCGTCCACTTCTGAAATGGCTTGCCTCCAGAAACTGGATAAACAGTGCTCAGGCCTTTAGTACATAGTGTCTCTATGAGTCACCTACAACTCGACAACACCTAACAACAACAGCAACAAAGGCACGACTATGTGTGGAAGGCATGAATGACTTTTTTTTTTTAAGGTCTGGCAGCTGGGGAGCCTTCAATTAATCTGGTATATAATGAATTAGCCAAAGTCAAACTCACTCTCATTGAGTTGACCGCCCCATTGGATACCCCAAACTGTAAAGCTTGATGAAAAAATAAATGCTGCCTTTCAGCTACAGAGCAAGTGGGTGGATTTGAACCACTGGCCTCCCAGATTGCAGGGTAGCGACATACGTTATGAAATCAGTCAAGGTGCCTCTAGATCTGACCTTCTGACAAGTTCAACTCTGAGTAAAACTTCCTTCTGAGAATTTATGTGTTCACCTCTACTCGACTTAGAGTCTATATTTTTCACAAGATCTAAGAGAAGCACCTAAGAATCTTCTTAAAAAGTTGACTAAGATTTAGTACATTTGGATGCAAATACAAATTCTCAACAGGGTGTCCATGCTGAATGAACTAGTTTGATGGTCTGTTTTAAATTTATATTCTTTTTTATTAACTTTCTTTTGTCTTCCTACTTTTTCTTCCTCCTCCAAGAAATTATAGGTACAACAGAAATAACTATAAGCAAGACATGTAAATTGAACTGACTTTTAAATATCATGAAGTAGTTGTATGTAAAGATATTATAGAGTGCATAGCCAGTAGCACGCACAGCACCTGTAAAAAGCATTGTGACTGTAAAATGTGGAATATGTATCTGTCTCAATAAATCATTCAATTTGACTGAAATATAAACTCTAAAACTCTAATTGCTCTTGAGTTGGATCTGACACTTAGCTGACCCTCTACAGGATTTCTGAGGCTGTAAATTGCGTGGAAAGAGATTTCTCACTTCCCTTCTGTGAAGCTACTGTTGGATTTGAATCTCCAGAGAGTCACAGTCTCTGTGTTGGCAGTGCAACTAACTCCCTGTGGACTAGGCCACCAGGACTCTCTGTGATATCAAGTGTAGGAGGAGTATGTGCTTAGAAATTTGAATATGTATGAGACCATGAGATGTCCAATGTTACGGAGAGATTTATTGAAAATAAAGCATGAAATCAAAGCACAGGTAAAAGTTCTTTTCAGCACAGAGTGGTATACTGGAAGGAATACTTCTGGAAGATGACTTTGAGATCACTTTGTGAGCAAATTGACGTTTGCGGGGAAATCTGGACTGGTGAAAGACCAGAGAGGAGGAAGGAGGTCTTTACAAAAGGGGTGGTAGTCATATTGAAAATGAGGGTGAAGCATGGAAGGTTATTTAAAAATGACTTTAAATTTATTTAATAAATATAAGTATGGTAAAGATGGGAAAGGTGAAAAAAAAACTGTCAAGCATACCCTAAATCTAAAACCAAGGTCAGTCAGTGATAATGTTATCAAAGCAGAGTATATCATATTGAACAGATTTACACTCATTTCAGGGTCATCTTTTTGAGTGTGCAGCAAACTTCTTTGTTAACTTCACTTTCTCTTTTAAAATTGTTTTTCCCAGGAGCCACCACCAGGATTTTAACAGTCTGCATCCGCATGTTTCTTTAGGGTGAAAAGGCCTCTGGTGGCCCAGCCCGCAAGATTGTGTTACCGGCAATTTACTGGTTGTTAATGAATCTTCCTTTTTCCAGTACATACTTCTTTGTATAATCCAGCTCCTTGGATTTTTCAATCTATATTCTGATTAAATACACACGGTGATAGTTGACAACCCTATACATACCTGTGTTCTGTTCCAAGGACTTCCTTCGGATCTACATATGGGGTGTGCATGGCTTCAATGAATTGCTACAGAATTTTCATCGGTCACCATATTTTTCAATATATTTTGTGCTCTATGAAAGGAAATATATTTTCATAGCCAGTGAAACACAGATAAAGATCTCTCTGGTATTCTATGCTTTCATTCATCATATATCTGACATCAGCAACAATGGCCCTTACTTCACAACCTCTTTGATGTCTGGCTTTAATTTCTGTAAGCTTCTTATGGGTGTATGGCTAGAGACATTTTTTTCATTATCTTTAGCAAACTGTTGCTTGTGTGTGATCCTGATGATATTATTTGCTAATTTCTGCACTTCTTTAATGAATCTCTCTTTGGAATGGGAACAGATAAGAATATTTTCAATGCCTTGCCATTTGTAAAGTAATGCTCAAAAAATGTGTTGAACGTTTTATGGAACTTTTTAGCACTTCTAGGTGTGATCTAACTTTTACTGCAGCTAAAAACATGACTACATAGGTTCAAATAATGTGGTAATAATGCTTAAAGCATCATATCTGCCTTCTAGAACAAAAAATAAATTAATAAGCATTGGATGATAAGATGTGTATTAGCTAAACAAATTACTGAACGGAATTTTATATAATAGGCTCCTTTTAGCTGAATCTGCTAACACTACATTCTTGTTCGTATTTGCCTTTTAACCAGGATTTGGATGAGCTTTTATATGAAATTGAGCATCAAAGTCTTGAGCTTTGTGCTCTTAACAGACTGTAATCATCTTCTAGAGTTTCAAAAATCAGACATTGATGGCAATGCTGATGAAAATGGTAATGATAGTGGTTGCTTTAAGATGTACACACTTTCTCAGGTAAGATTTCATCCCATGGCCCCCTTTTCATTAGTAAATGGTTATTCCGCTCACATTTAGCTCTAAGAACATTGGCTCTGCATTTCAGAAGTTGGCTTTTCCATGAGTTAGGCATATAAACTGGCCATTTTAGCGAAGTTCACATGCTAAATTGTCATAATGAATAATGGATTCAGAATTTTGCTTCATTTCTTTTCCACATGCAGCAGCTTGTCTTTGACATTTGTAGATTATTAATGAGAGCTATACTTATTTTAGAGGCAAAGACATGAATTCATACAGATGTTTTATTCCTTCAAACTGTCTAATAGGCTATTCTACAGACTTGCTTCAATTTTCTGGTCACAAGACAAAATTGGGATGTGAAGAAACCCAGTTCCAGTCAAAGTATATGTGCTTCAAGGCTGGCAATTTAGTGATTCTGACTCAAGGATTCTGTCATGATCTAAACTCTAATTTGATGCACTCACATCAATCTGATTTTCTGTTCAGAGACAGTAAAATACTAACTAAACGAATTAATGAAAAGAAAAAAGTATCCTACAGTGATTGGAAAAGAACATCATAGGTTTAGAATGTTGCGAGTTCATTATTAATCATTCCACTCTATAATTTGTAGTTCTACGTAGAGTTAGATCATGTAATTATTTGATTCAAATGGCACATTCGTGCTTGCCCATTTCAGTCCACTGACCCTTACAATGCAATCTTCATGCAGTCCATTTCATTTTGGAAACTTCTATTTTTCCTACATTCATCCTTTGTACTTTCCATGTTCCAATTAGTAATGCCCACTTTTAGTTGTTTCTATCATTGTAAGTGACTTCCTATCTGACCCTTATGTCTAATACTTTACTATTATGTTCCTCTTTGTATAGGGTTTTTGAAGGCCTCTTGTTTCAGTAGTGGATGGTCCATCTTTCTTACCTGGTCTGTTTAATCTAGGAGCTCAGCTCTGTTGCAACCACTCCACAATGAAGTGACCCTCCTGGTACCTGAGTCATTAGTGGTAGAGATTCCAGCATTAGGTCATATATAGCAGATCAACAGATTGACAGATAAATGCCGTTCTAATAGGAGCAAATAATAACATCCAAGCCTAAACACACCTAAGATATAAAGTAATTCTCAACATGCAAATCATTTCCCAAATAACTGCAGAAACACAAGTACTACTGCCTTCATTATGGATTGTATCTTAACATTAAGAAAACAAAGGTCTTCACTACAGGACCATGACAGAGGAAGAATTGATGTCTTTTAGTTGTGATGTTGGAGAAGAGTGCTGACTATCCCATGGACTACCGGAAGTACAAAATATATGTCTTGGGAAAAAAATTCAGCCAGAGTGCTTCTGGGAAGCAGGGATGGTGAAATTTCATTTTCCATACTTTTAGACATGTAGCTGAGTAAGGCTCTTCCTTATAAAGGGACATCATGCTTTGGGAAGATGGAGGGCCAGTGAAGAATAAGGAAAACCCCCAGTGAGATTTATTGACACGGTGACTTAAACAAAGAGATCTAGTGTATCAGAGATTATCAGGATGGCACGCTGTAGCACAGGGTTCAGGTCAGCTGTTCATAAGGTCTCTATGAATTGTACTTGATTTGGTGACACCTAATAACAAGAACAATATATAGTTAGATGGATAGATAGCAAGAAACCCAGATAAACTGGTAGGTAAAAACCAAACAATCAAACAATTAAAAAACAACGACAAAACAAACACTTGTAAATGTTGCTTCTTGGGGGAAAAGGCCCAAGGATCCTCTCCTGTAAAAATTACAGCCTAGAAAGTATTGTGGGTGAGTTTTTATCTATGCCAGCAGGTTGCTATGAGCATAAAATTCATTTGCTGGTGCCCAACAACTACAACAAAGTCTATGGACATATTCTACTGAAGTAATTGGCACTAAGTCAAATCACATAGAATTTAGATAATTTCTGATTTAAATTGATCCAAATGACCTTAAATGTTCTCTCTAAAATTTCAGCCCACATGATAAATGAGAGAGCTATTTCAAGTGAAGAATGACATTTCAAACTGTTTCCAGCTTGTACAAACTAGAAAAATTAGATTTGGGGGCTAGTAATATATGTTTATCTGTGACCTATTGTCCTACAATAATCTAATTGCTTTTTTGGGGGAGCCAGTATGAATAATGAACTGAACAAATGATGAGAGACAGCAGGAGGTTCATATTAAAGATAGTTCGCTGATGTGTGGCTAGGAGTTTCCTCGGGGGCTCATCTTTGGTACAAAGGTAGCAGATTAATCCATTGTCCAAGCATGGGCATGCATTAAATTATAACTATACGAGGCTTTTATTGGTTTGAGAGTAAAATATGCACAAATGAAAGTTAAAAAATGTAGTGGCAATTATAATTAAAAATAGGAACACGAATTCTTCATACTTAACACCTTGTCATTGTACAACAGAGACATATTGTAATTTTATCAGTCAAATTAATATTTTAGTTCAGCTGAGTTTGCTAATGATATATAGACATAATTAAATGCAATTTCAGTAAAGAAAGTGTAGATAAATAAACCTATATAATAATTTAGATCAAAGAAGTATTTAGAGAAATTGAAAAAAATGAAGACAAAGGTGATAGATTACCACAGTTCATCAGAAATCTAACATCCATGCTTTATTTCTAATAGGTTACACTTAGTCCATAAATTTGTGCTGAATGATTGTTACATACCATGAACGTCCTAGGTCCTGGCAGGAGGTATGTGGTGCTGCAGAAAATATGCATTCTATGGGGAACGGGGACGTATTATAACCTACTCCTCAACCTACCAGCTTTTTATCATTATGGAGCTTAGTTTACTCACTTGTTCACTCACTCACTCACTCACTCACCATGAACTTGGAATCAACTCATATTTGACCAGCCAGTGGGTTTCCAAAACTGTAAACTGCACAGAAGGAAGTTACCCATTTTTATCCCATGTAGCCATTAGTGGATTTGAAGTTGATGTGAACTACCAAAGAGCTATGAACTTTGTTTAGCAGCATAACTCCCTAGGGAATAAACCACCATATCTTCGAAAGGACTTAATAATAACCCCTCAGAATCTCAGGAAAATTCAAGTTGAAGTTTGTGGAAGATGTTTATCACAATGTAGAAGGTACTACAGGTGCACTGTGAATGTTGATTTATTTTGTTGTTAGTACTATCAACATTATTTATTTTGTTGTTAGTATTATCTTATTTTCTTCTTAGATATAGACACGCTGTTGTTGCTGTTGTTATGTGCCATCGAGTTGTTTGCGACTCACAGCGACCCTATGTACAACAGCCCTAAACCCTGCTCTATCCTGTGCCAATCTGACACACCTGCCTCTGACACACCCATCCCGATTACCTCAGTCACTGAATCAATCCACCTCATAGAGGGTCTTCCCCTCCTACACTGTCCCTCCCCTCTACCCAGCATGATGTCCCTCTCCAAAGACCTGTCTCTCCTTACAACATGTCCAAAGTATGTCAGGCGAAGCCCCAGAATCCTTG
>NW_006399826.1:12336966-12346693 GCF_000299155.1 Elephantulus edwardii | reverse complement strand
CTTTTGAAATCTTCTATTCAACTCTTTAGTATCTTGAATTCTTCCCTGTTCTTTGGCTTCTCTGCGCTCCAGTGCAATTTTCAGAGTCTCTTCGCAAATTCGTTGATAATGATAGTTATGTACAAAAGAAATATTGCATGAGTTACTGTGCTAAATGCTTTACAATATTTTGATTGATCTTCACAATGATAGAATAAAACATTTTTTACGTGAGGAATACACAGGTAAAAATTACATCCACATTATACACCTATGAAGTATAGAAGGGAGTTAGTTCATATTTACTATACTAATATTTTATTGAACTTCATTTCAACTCCACAATGCCAATGCCATCTTCTCAGTTTTATTTTTAATATATATTTTATTATTTGAAATAAAAAAAGAGACTGTGTAATATTTGTAGTGTATTTTTATTTTAAAAATAAGCCAGAGAAAACCCAAGTGATAATAAGCCATCATCAATTCCATGTGTTCTTTGTAATTTTAAAAATAGAATTTTCTATTCAAATGTGAAAATAACCATTTTAATTGTAGAGACATTTATAACATATAAGGCCACTTTTATACACAAAGCAATATAAAAACAAACGAAAATACCCACATATCTATCTCGGGATAACATAGAAATCACTGAATTCAACAGCCTTCCAGCTGTTTTTATATATAAACTAATCTGACTTTCATTTCTTTCCCACTGACTTTCCTATGAGGTGAATTTTTTTTCTGATATTATATTGGCTTTTTTTATCCCAAGGCACCAACAATAATACTTTGTTTTATTCTTCAAAGAACACATATTTAAAATGCTATCATTTTGCCATTAATTTAACAAATTTACACTCAGCATTCTAAAATCTTATATAAATAAAACATGTATAACTTCAAAATGAAAGGTTCACTAGATTTTTAAATATTATACATTTTTACTCATAGATTATGATGCAAGCAGAAACATTTGTGTGTGTGTACGTATAGGGGTGTGTGTTTATATATATGTGGGCATATATATATGTGTGTGTGTGTGTGTATATATATATATATACACACACATGATAAAGTTGTTGTGTGTGTACTCATATTTGACTCTCCCATAGTTTTTGAGAGGGAGTGAATTACACAGGAGGAGGTATCCTCTCCTTCTCCAGTAAAGCAGGTGGTGGATTCTAAATTTGTACCTTTGGTAGGACAGCAAAACTTCTTAGCCACCAGAGCTCCCTTTTATGATAATACATAAATATATAAGTAATTACCATATTAATTATATATAATAAAGATAATTTTTGTATAAATATATAATAACATAGTTTGGAGACATTTATTATTGTAATACAGATAAAAAATAGGATCATTAATTATTATAGTGACTGAGAATAAAAGAAAGAACAAATGTAGAAATACTATGGATTGGAATTTATACAATTTAATGAATATATGTGTACGGAAGTATAAAGAGTTTAAGATAATTTTTAAATTTGAACCAAGCAATTTTGACACTGCGGAATCATTTCAATACAGCAATAGGAGAAATGTCAGTGCTTTTCTGGTCTAGAGAGTCAAACTAGCAACTTTGTTGAGAGTTTCCAATTTGTTTAAAGAAAACAAACAAGGACACTAGAGGCTGATCATCAGGCTACCAAATGCTCAGTCAAGTGTTTATTCAACTATTTTTTAGATCCCTGAACAAGAGAAAGAGAAAAAGAAAGAAGTTGAAAGCTTCTGATGATGAACTTCACTTTAGACAACAGATTGTAAGCAGGCAATTAAAGCCTTGTTTTAGTCCACTCTACTCTAATGACATAGTTTTGTCTTGGGAGGGTGGAGGGACAGCACAGGAGGGGAAGGCCCTCTATGAGGTGGATTGATTCAGTAACTGGGGTAATCGGGATGGGAGTGTCAGAGACAGTGCTATTAGCACAGGACAGAGCAGAGTTTAGGGCTGTTGTACATAGGGTCACTATGAGTTGCAAGCGACTCAACGGCACATAACAACAACAACAACAACAACAACTCTAATGTCTTAGAGGTAGGAAGCTGTGCTACAATACTAAAAGCATGAGGTACGAAACCACCTGTTGCTCTGTAGGAGAAGGACGGACAATCTCTTCTTATGCAATTTACCATTGTGAAAACCTGCTGAAGGATCAGCTATGAGTCCGTACTAACTTGAAGGCACACAACAACAACAAGAATTTCAAAAACAATGAAAGATATAAGTCAGAAAGGTTTACACACTTTCTCACCAGTGTTTTAGTTTACTTTTTGTTATTTTGACATGAATAATTTTAGGTTTCCATTATCTAGGCATTTCCTTTTGAGGATTTTTCTTCCCTACAATGTCTTATAAACATGGCATCGATGATTTGCTATACATATGTTACAGATCAGGAAAGTTAGGCAAAATGCATAAAAGGATTTCTATTATTTTTATTCTTATTTAGAAATATTATTTAAATATCAGCAACCCTCAAGCTGAAGTGCTTGTAATAGGGTCAGATACCACAACTCTTGTGGAAGATACCCTGGCAATATCCATTGACAGAGAGAGCCTTAGCCCTCTCGCAACCTTAGAAAAGAATAGATGGATGAGGCCACTGATCTCAGCACTGTTTGTAATAATATATTGTTAGAATCATCCCAGTGTACCGTGGCAGCTTTTAAATACTATCAAAGACTTATATAACCTCTTCAACTTTTGATTCAGAGCACTCTCCGTGGTGTGTTGTTAAGTGAAAAAGGAAATCCACAGAAAGCATAAATGTGTTACAAAAAATGATAATATATATTTCTGCATACCTATGTGAACCCATGTAAACACACATTTATATATATAAATCTCCTGGAACTATAACTGTGAACTAGTAACACTGGTTTCTACATTGGGGAAAAAGTAAGTAAGTGAATAGGAGAAGAGAATGCGTGGGAAAATGTCAACTGAGCTTTTTTTAAAAAAATGAAGATTTCTAGTGGTTACAAGTTTTTAGTTCATTAACGATTAAACAAATAATCTTTACTTTTCTCATAACTGGGCAAAGATTGTGTCTTTTTTTCAATGTGGAATAAACTTAGTTGTTCTAAGCACTCTTTCAACATTTTACCTTGAAGTACTCATTGTAGGAGACCAAAAATGACAGTCTTCAATATGGGTTACATTTAATTTGATTTGGCTCCACAATCAATGTCTATGGTAGCAGTAGTCATGAAATAAGAAAATACGTTTTATTGAGAGAAAGACGTTATATTGAGAAAGGGAGAGGATTAGTGAAATAGAAGACAACTCTCAACGACATCAATCCACAGAGTCACTATAGCAATCTGCTTGATCATGGTAGAGATCCTGAAGATGTGTTATTGTAGGGCAAGGGTTCAAGGGCTTATTGCATCACTATGACCTGTGCTCAGTCTGATTCTATCTAAAAACAACAATGCTGTGTAGTGAAACTTATAGATAACTTTATAACCAATATTTTATAAATCCAGTAGGATGAACTTGAAAGTAAATCTAATACTTCACTTTTGATCTTTAATATTCTATGTGATCTTAACAAATTATTAATTCAAGAAAAGGTTGTGGTTTTGTTTTGGGGATTTTTTTGGGTATTTTTCTACCTAGAAAAGAAATACAATAAAATGCACTTGAAAGAATTGAGTAAATTCTGTTCTGGACAGGGTAAAACCAATTTACTCCTTGGAAGCAAGGATTTTGAAGCTCCAGTTTATATATTTTGGGAATGTTTCCATGAGGGTCCAGTCCTTGGAGAAGGACATTATGCTTGGAATGGTACAGGATTAGTGCAAGAGAGGAAGACCTTGGATGAGATGGATTAGCACATTGACTGGGGCAATGAGGTCAGGTGTGTCAATGACAGTGAGGTACATTCAGGTTAAGGAGAGTTTCAGAGTCATTGTTTATAAGGTTGCTATGGGTCTAAATCCATTCAACACCACATAATAACAGCAATGTGTAAAGATAGTCTCTGGAAATGTGTCATGTAATTTCTATGAATTCTATGTTAATCTAAAACACATCGAGGTGCTTCGGGCCATTTAGCTTATGATCAAACTATCTGACTTCTGACACATCATTCTCTTCCTCTCTCTAGATAGGAGAACATGAACACATTACTTCAGCCTCTGCTTCCTACCTACCTTCTCTACAAAAAGAAAAAAAAGAAGGCAAAGGAAGCATTAGGTCTCTAGGCTCCATTTTAATCCTAAAACCAAGCAGTTCTCTGCTCTATAGTTAACGATTTAATTTATTAACCAATTTGAGTTGCCTAACTGCTGACATTAATTGTTAATACTTCCTTCAATGATCTTATTGGGAAAGGTACAAAGATAATCTAGATAGTCAGCAAAGAAGCAGCTTTTTGAGTACTGTCCTTTGTTCTTTCCAAAATCAGGAGGCCAACTAGCATGCCTTCCACATAGTATCATAAATGTACAATTCATATGTCTTAGTTAAAGAATGTATTTTAACCTGACATACTCTTAAATATTAAATTATTGCAATACAGCCAGAAAACTTGGGAAAGTATGTGAAATGTATTTAGAAATAATGCAAATTGAAGAAAGAAATTCTTTAGAAATCTCTGGAACGCCTTTGAATGCAGAATGAGCATCCTCTGGGAATGTTCCAATTTCACCTGCTGTCAGCTCCCTCCAAACGACTTCAGAAATGCCATGCTTGGTTGAGTGCTGTATACACAGGTGGCTCTGTATCAATGGTGCTTAATGATGGCATGCATCAGGAAGAGAGAGGAGGAATGAAATACCATCTTAGGATATGTGGCTTTTACTAGAACTACATTAACAAATGTAAAGCACATTATAATAAAACTCCCATCATCTGCTACACTAATGAGGGGAAAAGCATTTCAGGCACCTGAATTTTCTATCTGTCAGTGATTACCCAGAACTCCCTCTGTGCTATCACACAGAAGTCGAAAAACTTCTTTTAAAATGGTTGTACTCGTGCTTTTCTGGATTAATAATATGATATTATGAACATTGTGAAATTATTATTTGAGAAAATCTGTCATACATCTTTGTTCAAAATTGAATGTAAAGAATAAAAAAGTTCTAGTGGATTGGACAAAATGGCCTTGAACGTCAAACATACTGCAGAAACAGTGTACATACCTGACAGGTATGAGCTGTCTGAATAGTTGTAAAATTTACCTGTTTTGTTATCCTTGAGTTCTAACAGATGAATTAAATTAAAAAGTAATGAAATTAAATTCTATGATGCATTAAGTGAGAAGAGGGTGATGTCATCACTGTTAGGTGGCATCCAGTCAGTTTCCACTCAAAAGTAATCTTTATACAATTGAAGGAAGCACAGCTTAGTCTATCACATCTACACAATCACATCTTGAGTCTATGTTTACAGCCACTGTGTTGATCTGCAGGTTGAA
Source organism: Elephantulus edwardii (assembly GCF_000299155.1). NCBI lineage: Eukaryota > Metazoa > Chordata > Mammalia > Macroscelidea > Macroscelididae > Elephantulus > Elephantulus edwardii. The sequence goes on along the minus strand of NW_006399826.1, from coordinate 12,341,276 downwards.
AGTCTTTCTCTTTTTCTCTCAATCTCATTAAGGGAATCATAATGCTACTGTTTGTAGTTTATTCCTTTAATCATTCACAGGTTTGTGGACAGCTAGAAATTGATCAGAGTTGAATATCACTCTGTTTATGGGAAAATACTTCTTGTAACTCTGTATGAAACCAGGAAATCGAAGAAATTCTTTTAGAAGTCTCCAGATGAAGGACTTGTCTGGCCATTAGCTAGTGATGTGATTTTGAGTGTCAGCACTTTCATCTTTAAAACAAAAATACTGGATTAAATCAATAATTTCTAAACTTGAGTTCTGAGTGGAATGACTGTATATACCAGTGTTCTGTGGAAAGAAAGACACGATTTATGTTTGGCCTCACCAAGTAATTATTATTTGTGTCCTCTTTCTTTTTCAAAAGTGTCCCAGAGGGACAATAAATTATATATGTGCTCTATTTATGGACCTCTTTTAAAAAGGAAATATGTGTTATTGGATCTTCAAATGTGCAAGTATAAAGCTAAGCAAGACACAGGTATGGTCATAATTCTGATATAATTTTACATGGAAAAGAAGTTCATACATTAAATAAAACAAACTTACAAGACCAGGAAAATTCTAATGATCAACATTTTTTTTTGTCATAGATAACATTGTTTTGCCGAAATTGAATCACTGATATTAAATCTAATTTTATTAAAAACGTGGTTTGGGTACAGATCTCATATTCAACTTCTTTCTGTGGTAGTATTGTTGAATATATCAACAAAATACATTTCAATAAAGAGTTTTGACCAGATTTTCTTTACAAAATATTACAAAATTATTTCCAGGTTATACTTTACAGCTGCAAAAACAAAGACATGTAACCAATATTCTACACATGAGTGATTCCTGCATATCATTTTAAATGAAATTGATAGAAAACTCTGTAAACATTGTCTAGTAATGTTGCAAATTTCTTGGCACAATTCACTCTTTGCTGTGGAGTTGATTCCAGTCTTTCATTGGGTTTCCAACACTAAACATTTCAAGAGGAGACTGCTTGTCTAAAATAAACAGATAAAAAAATTACTTGCTAATATTGAAACATTGTTAGCAATATTGTCATGTGGTTAATTTATTGATGAGAACTGTCACAAGTTAGCTTGGATAAAACACAATTCCAGTTGTCTAAGGCTCTATGTGCTTTATCATCATGAATTATGCCATTGTACTGACTAAAACGTCTTTTTCTAAGTTCTAGGCAACCTTCAGATGCTTAATGTAATTAGTGTCTATTAAATCAACATTGATTGTTGAAAATCCTATGGGTGTCAGAGTAAAATTTTGCACAGCAGGATTGTCACAGGCATATTTTTCAGAAGTAATTATTCTGTCCTTTCTTCCAAGGTGCCTCTGAGTAGACTCATACCATCAGCTTTCTGGTCAGCAGTCCAGGATGTTTCTGGTTTCTTCACTAAAGGACTCCAGTGTTTAATGTGCTAGGAGGTAATTGGACCACTATACGGTAGAAATCTCATCTCATACTCAGATGTAAATTAAAACATCAAAACTAACTGGCTGTATTATATTACAAAGGTACCTGTACAGTGTAGCATATTATATTCATAAAATGAAGGAACTGGATGAAAACATCCTAGCAGAAACCACAAGAAACACTCAGAATACGGGTGCAAAATTGAGAAGCACTCCGATGAGAAATTCTAATTACAATGTGATGAAAAGATTCAGCTTGTGAAAACTACATTATTGCATTTGTTGGAGAAGCTCAGTGACGGCAGTCAAGACCAAACCAGGAATAGAATGAGGAACAGATTAGCAAGGATACAAACATAAGTCTAAATAGAGGCTGAAGAAAAAGAAAACGAATCAATGAGTCAAATAGGACCTCAAGTTTATATTATCTAAATTTAAAAATAATCTCAAGAGTAGCTTTGATGCAATGAAGCCTAACGAACAAAGAGCAAATGATTTGGGGTATGTCCACAAGGGCATCACATGAAAAGAAAGCAGAAACGCCAGCAAAAGACACACAGGAAACAATAATAGATGTCAGAGGAGAATTTGAAATGTGCTCTTGAATTTAGAGAAGCCAAAATGAAGGGAAGAAATAAGAGAGTTGAACAGAGGATACCAAAGTGTGACTCAAAAGGACAAAGCTAAACATTGTAACAAAAATAATGTATACTGAATTGAAACAGATGAGGGAGAGAACTGTTTAAAAGGAATATGTGATTAAGAATTATTGTCATGACAGGAGTTCAGAAAGAAGGTTGCTTAGTGGAGTGGACTTGGGGGAGGGATTGTATAACAATGAAAAAAATTTTTCTTTCACTTTTCAAAGAGAAGAGTGTACTGGGGAGGGTCCGGTAGGCAGGGAGAAAAGTGCAACAATGATGAATGGAAAGCCAAAGTCTCTGTAAATTTCCTTTAAAACGAATAATAATTTTTAAAAAGTGCAAGGAGTTGGAGTTAGAGAGCTCAAACAGAAGAACTTGCTTGACATTTCTCAACCTGAAGGAGTTGATTGATGCTGAACCATTTTATGAAGTAGCTTATGATCAAGAAGGAAGAAGTCCAACCTACACTGAAGCTATTCTCACCAGAAATTAAAGGAACCCAAATGAGATGTTTCAGCAGACAGATGCAGCTACGGGTATGTTCAGTAGACTATCCCAAAAAATTTGGAAGACAGTTAGCAGGCCAATGGCCTGTAAGGCATCCCTATACGAGCTCATTAAAAAAAACAAAAACAAAAACAAAAAAAACCCCACCATAGACCAACAGTATGTGAACATTATTATACAGTATTAATTGCACATATAAGTAAAACAGGGAACTCTGGTGGGCTTGTGACAAGAAGCTGCACTGAAATCGCGAAGGCATGCAGTTCAAATCCACCATTTGCTTTGCAGAAGACAGATGGGAAACCTCCTCCCACGTGATTAACTGCCTCTGAAAATCCACTGGAAGGGCCAACCAGGGGTCGGTTCTGACCCAATGACACCAGTAGTAAAATATTGCTGAAGATTCTTGAAAAATAACTGGAGAAGTACAGTCCACAACGTTAAACAATTTGGAAAATAAAATGCAATTCAGAAATACCAAAATGGCCCTGTGCTTGTTTTCTATTTGTGATATTGCTTCTGCATGATGTCAAACATACCATGCAACCCAAGGAACATTGTATAGCTTAAAAATATAGAGTGAAATGGCTGCAATGAAATTTTTCCATCTAAAATTTGTCAAGATGGGCTTCACACTCTTAGACTCTTTCTTCTCCATTCACTATCACTCTACACCCTTTCTGTGCCTAATTAAGGCTTGGCCTTATGACAAGAATGCATTTTACTTCAGTAAGGATTTGCAGAGTCCCACATAGTTTCAAATGACCACTATGATCTGCTAGGACTCGGAATGAAAGTCCTGTTACAAAAACCAGTTATGGCCATAAATTGGAGAATTTATTTATTCTAGAAATTAAAGTCATTCTGCTGAATGTAACTTGACTTTCAAATTATTGTGAATATTCCTTGAGAACACAAAGGGAAAGAAGACATAAAATGAGAAATTTCTCCTTTGCATTTTGAAAATAGAATTATTAAATCAAATATTCCTAGGAGGCAGTACAAAGTCTCAGTGTGGCACAAATGATTAAGAACTTGACTACTAGCTGAATGATTGAGAGTTTGAAATCACCAGAGACTCTTTGAAAGACAGTCCTGGTGGTCTGCTTTCCAAAGGTCACAGCCTTCAAAACTCAATGGAGCTGTTCTGCTCTTGACACATTAGATCACCATGAACTGAAATCAGCTCAATAGCAACTAACAAGAACAACAAAAGGCAATACTGGTAAATATATAAAACAGATATCAAGCCACAGTGAGGTAGTGAAAGGTTTTGTTGAATGTTTTGAATACTTAATTAATATTATATACCCTGCTCACAATTTTATAATAGTGTAGTGTCAAATAATCTTCCTTGTTTATTTCTGTCATCACATAAAATTCCTTGCCATAACAGGTGTTCAATGTGTGTTTTAGGACTAGGGTTGATCATATAATCATCTAGATTGAAAAGAATTCTATTTTTTTTAAATTCAATTTTATTAATTTTAATGACCATTTACAGAGATTACATTCATTCATTGTTGCCCTATTTCCTCTACCCTCCTCCCCAGTTCGTTCCTCTTCCCCACCCTTGAAAGTCTGTTTTAATTGTCCAATTGCCACAGTGCTTGTCAAAGCCAGTTCTGATTAATCTCCTTTGTCAGTTTGTCCTTTGCCATTCCCTATCACTCCTCCCTGAGAGAGACTTCA
>NW_006399826.1:12336326-12336866 GCF_000299155.1 Elephantulus edwardii | reverse complement strand
ATTTCCTGGCTACTGGTGCCAAGAGTGTTGACCGTGGAGCAAGCAAACTGAAGCTGTGTACATGAATAGTATATAATATGTATATGAAATGACCTTTGCTTACAAGGACTCAAGGAAAAAAATACGGATATAAACAATGACAAAAGAAGATGATAAAGAATTTTGTGCAAAGTTTTCTAAAGGCTAAAAAAAAGGATTATTCGCTTTACTAATGCTAGGAAGGGCGGAGGGTCAGGAAAGGAGAGGAAGACCCTGAGTCAGGTCGATTGACACAGTGACTGCTGCAATGGTGCAGGATCAAACAGGATTCAGACCTTTTGCTCATAGGATCGCTTCTGAGTCATACTTGATTTGACACTGCCTTACAACAACAACACTAAGTTTATGCTGGATCCATAGCAGAAGTCACAAATGATATCAGCCATGAACCAACGTAACTCAAACTTTCACAAGATGTTGATAATGATGTTGTTGTTGTTGTTATGTGCCGTCGAGTCGCCTGCGACTCATAGCGACCCTATGTACAACAGCCCTAAACTC
>NW_006399826.1:12325941-12327239 GCF_000299155.1 Elephantulus edwardii | reverse complement strand
TCCTTTGCCATTCCCTATCACTCCTCCCTGAGAGAGACTTCACCCTGACTCATAAGGAAAATGGGAAGGCATATTCTCTTAGCTACTTCCTGCTGAAAAGGGACGCTGTAGGTTTCAGGGTGAAGATCTTCTCTCACTACTCTAAAGGGCTCCTTTGGCAGTAGGAAACACATAGACTATTATGGAGATTGATTTTGGAATTTAGATGCACTGTTATCAATTGTGCTTAGTCGTACATGTTCATATCCATGAAGATGTATCATGGAAGTGTTGCAGCGAAAATAACTCTATCTTGATTACCTAGGTAGAAACCAATACATGTTTTAGAATCAGACTATAAAGATATATTTAATAATCCAATAATACTAACATCTTTGGCAAATATCTGCACAATCCTACTGATTCTCTTCCAGTTTTATATTGTATCTGAAATACTGTCCAAAGACACTCACAAGTCTTCCAGACAATAACAGATTGAAAATGTGCCCAGAAAATTTAAATTGCATGAACAGGATGAATTAAAAATAACCATTAGCAGAAAGAATACCATTCATGGAAATTTTCCTTTTTATAAAACTTTTCAAAATATTTTATCACACTTTTCTAGTCATAGGGAGAAAATCAGGCATATATGAGTTTTTACCATAAATAGAAATAGAAATCTGATCATCTTCATTGCATCCTAATAACTATATTGTTGAAAACCAGTTAATTAATTCTACATTTGACAGGAAATATTGGTATATGTACTTATATATACATATCCCAGGTAATTGTATTTTCAATCTCCTTATGTACATGTGAAACTTGGACAATGAATGAGAAAGACTGACGAATTATTGATGCTTTTGAATTCTAGTATTGGCAAGGGACATTGAATATAACACAGACTGCCAAAAGAACAAATAAATCTGTTTGGAAGAAATGTAGCCAGCATGCTTTTTAGATGCAAGAACAATGAGATATTTGTTGTCTCACTATGGGTATATGATCAGGAGGCATCAATCTCTGGAGAAAGGCACTAGATAAAGTAGAAGGTCAGTGAAACAAGAGGCAGACTTTCAACTGGATGGATTCACAGGGTGGCTCTAACAATGGGCATAAGCACAGTAAAGATGGTTGAAAGCACAGCAGATTGTGAACATGACTCAGTATCTATCAGGTAGCGTAACATTTTGTTGTACATAGGATCGTTGTGTTGGAGTCTATTTGAGAACACCTAACTTAACAACAATGCACATACGCCAGTCCCAAGGTGGCCCAGAGAGTTTGTTGGTGTTGTTATGTGCCGTCGAGTC
>NW_006399826.1:12295531-12325175 GCF_000299155.1 Elephantulus edwardii | reverse complement strand
ATAACCTAAAGGTCAATGGTTCAAACCCGTTTTTCACACATACCCCAGAAGTATGAAAAAAGTTTAAATGATGAGCTTCTTGAAAGATTGCTGCCAAGGAAAACTTGCTGAATAGTCTTGTTCTTTATCACATGGAGCTGCCTTGAGACAAATCTACTCAAAGACAGCAAAAAATTCTCCATATAATTTCAATGTGCAGAATAGCAATATTTTTTAAAAAAAATATTAAAGGCAAAAATGAAAGTTAGGTTACTCTGAGAAGATTTTCTGGAGAATGTAAGACTTGAATTTTGATTGAAAGAAAACTATTCTGAATAGGAACGATCCAAGTGGAATCCATTATTCAGTAACAGTTCCTAGTAAAACAGCATGATGAAATAAAATATCAAGTAGAGAATTATTTGATCATACAAATATCCATATTAAAAGAAAATCATATTTTAAATCTTGCATTTATCCCATTATTGCAATTAAAACCTATCAGCTATGCTATGAATTCCTTTTAAATTATATATATAGTAGGGAAAATAAAATTCAGTAAAACAAATAATAAGAATACCAGCCATTCAACGAGGAGCGAATACTGAGTCAATGAATTCAAACAAATCTCCCAAAATGCTTTGATGGAAACATCTTTGAAGTATCAACCTAATATTATTTTATTATGAAAGGAGAGCTTATTTAATTCACTGCATTCTCATCTGGAAGTGTTACCTATTATAATATAAACCAGAGGGATTAGTGACTTATAATACATAGTTTCTTTCTTATAGGAACAAATGAAGAGTTATTTGGCTGTAATCATGGCAAACCACTGAGTACTATTTTTTTTTCTTCCTATATCCAGATGATCAAAGCTCTTATCAGAGACTATAAGACATTCTATATTCAGTTTGACAGGTCCCCTCAGCCATTACAAGTTTAACACATATTACTAAGTAAAGCCTCTTTATTCTCAAGAATTTCAGAAGAAATATCTATTTCAGAAAGATAGCTAAATAGAAAGAAAGAGAAGGAAAAGTGAAGAAAAAATTACTTGAAACCGTTACACATTTTGTTATAGTTAAAGTAATAAAGGCAGTATTTCGACAACTGATACAGTACTATAAAAGTTAATAGTAAGCTATATTTCTTAGATTTCATCTCAGACCATCCTGCTGCTAACATTAATTACTTCTTGATTCTTTACTTAAATTGGGCCAAATGAACATTATTAGCAAATTTGTAAAAAAAATTAAAAAACAATTTAAGGTTTATTTCAAGTTTCAAATAGAGACAGAATTTGATGAATTTACAGACACTAAAAGATAATCTCAAACTAAACACAGACAAATTAACATTTTCATGGACTATTTAGATTTTCACACTGGAAGCAGTATCAGAATCTATCTTTTCATTTAAATGCCAGCATTCTCACTGTAGCTGTCATTGAGTTAATTCTGGTCCATGTTGACCTCACGTGTGCAGAGCACAATTACTTCAAAGGGTTTTCTAGACTGATGTTCCAGAAACAGATTGTTCAGCCTGTCTTCCAAACATCTCTAAATGAGTTTGAACAATTAACCCTTTAATTGTGTCGTGTTGTTTGTTGTTGCTTTATATCGTCAAGTAATAATTGACTCATAGCTGGCCATCCTGTGAGTTTTCAGAGGCAGTAAATAACAAGAGAAGAAATTGACATTTTTATTATACTGGAGCAGCTACCGGATTTGAACTGCCAGTCTTTGGGTTGACAGCATAACTCCTTCCCACTAAGCCACCAGAACAGCCTAAAGCTAATATTTGTGCCACTTAGGATCAATCAACATCATCACTACTATATCAATTACAAAACTACAAACGAATGGATAGAGAAGCTGTGGTATAGTCACACAATGGCATACTACACTGCATTGAAAAACAAGGAACTCATGCAAAATTATTCAAAACGGGTGACCCTGGAGGACATTATGCTGAGTGAAATATCTCAGTCACAAAAGGACAAATACTGTATGGTACCACTGACACCACTGAGACTGACATCAGGGTTGGGGTAAGACTGAGAAAAACTGGATAAATTATGTATACTGCATTGAAGCCGATGAGGAGAGAGCAGTTTAAAATCAATGTATTTTAGGGCATTATGATTATCATAAGAGTTTGGAATGAGGGTTACTCGGGTTGCGGGTGGGGGAGTGCGGGGGGATTGTAAACCAACCCAACTATTTAATGAGGTACCATAGAGTAGTTTCTCAAATCTGGAGTAAATATATACCAACTGAAGACTAATTAACATGTCAAGTACACATTTCTGTAGTTATTCTGGTTCTTGCTACATGTTGACAAATAGAAACAATCAAGAAAAATGTAAAAGTTAATAAGGAAAAAATATATACAAAAATTAATGTTGCTAACTTTGACCCTGGCAAGTAATTTTGACTTCCCAGAGCATACACTCAAAACCTCATGGTTCTTGGAGTAGGAACCAACTTGTAACTGACCCTGTAAATCACAACTGAGGAATGCAAATCAAAATGACTGTGAGATCTCATCTCAGCCCAGCAATAGTAGCAAAGTTCTACAGGGCAACAAACAACAAATGTGGGCGAGGATGTAGAAAAACTGAAACACTTACTGCCGGTGGAGTGTAAAATGGTACAGCCACCATGGCAGTTGGGAATGTAAAATTGTCTAGACACTATGGGGCTTTCTCAAAATGTTGGAAGCAGAAATACCATTTGACTCAGCAGTTCCACTACTGGAAATAGACCCTAAAGAGCCTTGACTCCAACAGGTGTATGCACGCCTATGTTTATTGCTGCATAACTCTCTATCGCAAAGAAATGGAAGCAACCCAAATGCCTGTCAACAAATGAATTGGATAGGAAAACTATGGTGCATTCACACAATAGAATATTATGTAGCACTGAAAAACAACGAACTTGTAAAACATTATACAACATGAGGGAACCTCACAGACATTATGCTGACTGAAATATCTCACTCACCAAAAGACAAACACTGCAAAATACTACTGTTGTCACATAGGACAGACATGGAAGAAAGTTTGGGGAGAGAATAGGAAAAGAATGGCTCAGTAATGAACACTACAATAGAACAGATGAGGATAGAACCGACCAAAAGAAATATACAAGTAGGCATTATATGTATGACGACAGTCTGAAAAAGGAGTGTATTGCAGGGTGGAATGAGGGGGAGAAGAAAATGTACAACAAAAAGAATTTTTTTCAATTTTTTTTATTATTATTTTTGATGTGTGTACTGTCAAATTGGATATGACTAGTATGGGAGGTGATTATTTCTCCTTCTACAGCAGAGCATCTCGTGGATTTGAACCATGCACCTCTGGGATTGCAGTGCAGCTTCTTGCCACTAGGCCACCAGAGCTGGCCAGAAAAAAAAAATTTAAAATCACAATAGCAAAGAGTTGGAAACAACCTAAATGTCCATCAACAAACAAACGGATAGAGAAGCTGTGGTATATTCACAGAATGGAATACCACGCTGCATTGAAAAACAAGGAACTCATGATATACAAAATGAGTGATCCCAGAGGACAACATGTTGAGTGGAATAACGCAGTCACAAAAGGACAAATGCTGCGTAATGACACTCTTGTAAAACCAGACTAACATCGGTGTTGGGGGGAGACTGAGAAAGATGGGATAAATAATGTATATTGCACTGAAACAGATGAGGGAGAGAACTGTTTTAAACGGATAAGTGATTAGGTATTATTGTCATGGCGGGAGTCCAGATCAAAAGTTGCATAGTGGAGTGGTCCTGGGGAGGAGGGATTGTATAATTATGGAAGAATTTTTCTTTTCCTTTTCAAAGAGAAGGGTATACTGGGGGAGGGGGAGAGCTGGGCAGGAAGAAGAGTGCAAATCTAAGGTCTCTGCAAATTTTCATTAAAATTAATAATAATTTAAAAAAATTTAAAACATTAAAAAGGGAGAAGACTAAGTTTATTCCTTCAAAGGAGCAGCTGCTAAAAGCTAGAAAGAGATCTTATCCTGGAGTGTCTAGTAGGGAGAAAACATATACCTACAAATACCCTGTATTGTTTCTAGCCACCAGAAACACGGCAGAATAAATGTAATTTTTCCCTACTAGTTTATTCATAAAATTCAAATACAAATTGAAGCAAATTCTTTCAATTTCCTTCACTCCACCACCCAACAAATTATACAACCCAATGATTAATCCCCCTCCCTCCGCACATCCATATCCCTCTGCTTCCTGGCTCTCCCACCACTCCTCGATCCTTATACTCATTCTGCAATAACAGTTTATTTAACCCACCAATTTGGGGATAATTTGTTGAAACAGCCCTCTATACTAAAAATACAGCCGTATTATGAAGTCCTCCACCACATTTTCTTTAATATTACTTCCCCAAAATTATGTGCCGTGCAGTTCAGAGTCTGTCAAACCAAGGCCTCAATTGGATGAACTCTGAAAAACTGAGGTTCTTAAGCTAATGGAAAAAGCTGAGCTGCCAGTTGAATAATTTCTTCTTTCTACGCTTTGTGACCAAACACTGTAAGGAGAACATAACTTAGTAAAAGAATTCTAAAGTTTTTGTTTTTTCAAATCTTGTAATAGAGTCAATAGAAGAATGAAAAATCCTATCTGGTAACAGCTACTTTGAAAATAATGTGTTATTTAAGTAAGATGTAATTGCAAATTGTCCTAATATTAATGGTCTGACACATGGAGCTCTTAATGTCAGATACACTGATATTTTTCTTATCTCATTTTTTGTTGTATTCTTTTCTTTGTGAAGTGATTTCATTATTTGTCATACATTGAGCTCACACTAGCAGCCATATTTCAAGCCTTATCATTCTAAAACAGTTCTTGTTTGGTTCATTTCAGATGGTATTAAGACACTACACTGAAGTTATTCTAATTTCAGTTATAGGGAATTTCCTGAGACAGCTTATTTTATTTTTGTTCACAAATCAAATTTGTGCCTAATACAAAATCAAATATATATGAATTCTTACTCTTCCCTGCAGTCTCTGCCTTGATGGTTACCTTATGAGAATGTCGGCAGCAGCTCACAATACCCCAGTGTTCTCTATCACAGACTCTTTGGCACTAATATTATTGGTCAAATATACCAACTATATAATTAAGAATTTTTTAAAAGTTTGTTTTAATCATAAAATACTCCGATGCCAAAGCTCTAAAACTAGTCAATTTCTAAAGAGTCCTGGTTCTTCTCTGTTATATGGGGTTATTATTAGTAAAAAAAAAAAATTAACTCAGTAGTACAAAAACTGGATATTATCTCAACCCAGTAGCAGTGGCAACATTTAGCAAGAGAACAAGCAATAAATATTGGAGAGAATGTGGAATGATTAGAACACTCAGGTGCTACTGGTGGGATTGTAAAATGGAACAACCGCTCCGGAAAACGGTTCTCTGCTTCCTCAAAAAAGCTAAACATAGAAATCCCATATGACCCAGATATTGCACTGCTAGGGTTTATACCCCAAGTAAATTAGATCTGAGGTTTGAATGGAGAAATGCACAGTCATGTTCCTAGCAGCATTACTAACAATAACAAGAAAATGGAAACAGCCCAAACACGCATCAACAAATAGATGATTAGAGAAACTGTGTCCATTCACAAAGTGGAATACCATGCAGCACCAAGGAAAAATAATTTTGTAAAATGCTCTCTAACATGAGAGAGTCTAGAAAGCATTAGGCTGAGTGAAATAAATCTCATAAGGACACAACTTGCATAAGACTGTTATTGTAAAAATAAAAGAATAATTGAGTAAAAGTATATTAATGCCCAAAAGTGGAAGGGGAAAAGATGAATGCTAAGTGTTACCACAGCACATTTATCCTCTAATATAATTTTGTTCTTCTCCCTCTCCCATTTGTCTTTGTCTTTCTCTCCTTCACTAATCCCTAAAATGAACCACTGAGCCGTTTCTTTTATTATATGTAGCTAGTATTTGTTTGGGACCAGTCACAATGCTTTAATGAATGTGTGTGTTTGGATGTTCTGTGTGTTGAAATGGTGCTAAATTGAAAATTCAAGAGGCAAAGATTTTGTACATACATTCTGGCATTACATATTTTCTTCAGAAAACAAGTTGAAAATTCCATAGTTAGAAATAGCCAACAACAATTTCCCAAGTGTATAATCAAAGAAATGACAAAAGGACACTTCAGAAAAGAAGCGAGAGAAAGAGAATTTTTCCCCCTTATAATGTAGACAAGATAAAGCTATGCAAGTCACTTACACACTTTGAATCTCCAAGGTATTATATACAAAGTGAAGATATTTAACAAACTTTAGGGACTATTTTCTGACCTCCAACAACTTGTCGTCCTCACTTAAGATTGTAAAGTCACATAGTAAATTCGACTTGCCTGCATATATAGATGTGATAAAAGCTAATGCTTCTTATTTTATTAGAGACAGCATAACAAATGTGAAATAGTATATGTGATTAATTTTAATAAATGTTGTAAACATTCATGTGATGACAACTTATTAGAGTGACAGACCTTCCAAAAAGCACAAGAAGTTAGGAAAACAAAACAAAACAAAGACAACAAACCCTCAGTAAATTTTGTATTGTCTCCACCCCCCCTAAACATATTTGCTTTTCTTGTATGTCCACTGAGGGTTTTTTTTCAGACACACTGCAACTGAAGAGGACAAAAGAACTGCTGTGCTGAGTAGGGTTTATAAGTCTGCCATCTTTTGGAAGCAGGAGTGGTCCCCACTTCCTAAACAACATGCCTCTGGAAACTCTATGAACTTTGAGAAACAACGATAGTTATAGAAAGGTTTCAGGTCTTTTGCTCATAGGGTTTCTATGAGTCGTGCTCAACTTGATGTCAATCAACAACAACAACAACATAATCATTATGGATGTAGTGGTAGGTGGGTTTGATCCTTCGATCTTTTAGTCCAAAATTACTCCTATGGCGTTGATTCTGACTCACAGTTAAGCAACAGGAGGAAACTGTCCATTTTTCTCCTTTGAAGCTTTTGGTGAATTTGAACCACTCCCCCTGTGTTGTCTAAGTTAGCAGTTTAACTTGCTGTAGATTATGCCACCTGAACGCCTCTAATCTTTTGGTTAACTGCCTCAAAACATTGTGACACCACCATTCCTCCTGAAACACATTGTTGTTGCTGTTCCAGGCATTTGAGTCAGATCCCACTGCACCAAGTTTTTAGAGACTGTCAATCACAGAGAGGAGATTGCCCATGTTTCTCCCACAGAACTGATGGGTTCAAATTGCCTGCTTTTGGCTTGGCAGTGCAACTCTTTACCCAGTAGGCCACCAAAGCTTCCACTTGAAACACAGTAGATAATCTTACTCTCTCTGCATTTGAAACTCTAGTATAATCATAACAGAAGTAAAATCCTGATGATTGTTATGTTTTGAGAAAAATGAAATTACTTATGAAAGTGTCTTCTTAAACTAATCTATATATTTATTTATGAGAATTAAGTCTGAAGAATTAAGTCTGATCCTATTACATGTACGTACAGATTCAGCTTTAAGCAGTATTTCTCCTATTTATGTTTTCTGGAATTAGGAAGTTATTTGACTATGAAATAGGGCTTTTTTAAAAATGATAACATTAAATTTCAAAATCTCAGAAAATGAAAAATAAAACTTGATAGTTTTTATAAAATCTCAACCTAGAGATAAATGTTATTTAATAATAAATTGTTGTTCCTATAGTGTATTGAACTGTTTTAGTTGTTTGTTATTTGAGATTTTTTTGTGTTTGTTTTAGTGTTTTAATTGAATCTCTACAAATCTATAAAATATAAATTTTCCTACGATACACACAAGTCCTAAATACCATTCACTTAGATACGTCACAGTCTAATAAATAGCAGCATCGTTAAAGTGGCCTTAAAATGTGGCATTTTCAATATAGCATGCTGTTAGTGTAGCTGAAATAAGAATGAGAGCATAGATATCCAGGAAAAGTGGAAACATATTAATCTAGGTTTTAAAGAGAAAGGTTGACAAGTAAAGTGTAGCTTTCTGGTGTAAGAGAATGGAGGCATAACATGATTTGCTATGAATCAGCAAACAGGATTAATCTCTGCTTATCTATCAAGAAGACTGATGACCCCTTTTGCTGGTTAATGCAAGATCCTTTTTCAACTATCAAATTTCTGTGTGATGTGCACATTAGCAGTTTTCCAAGGTTATTCTATTTATTCTGTGGGATAATTTTCCAATTGAACTACTGTTTATTTGGAAGAACATTCATCCTGATTTCCAACTATAAGTTCATAATTAGTGTGATATATGATGAATTACCTGTCACTACTGAGAAAGTGCCAGAAAAGTTTATTATGTTGACATAAGACAGACAAAACTTTCCGCTAGTCATTCTTTGTACTTAAAATATAAATAGGCTTATATTAACATATATTATTGTCTAAATTACACATTCATTATGACCTTTAGGTAGCTTTGGTGACCTAGAAGTAGGAAGCTTTGTGGAATTCTGAATGCATGCAGCTCAAATCCACTAGCTGCTCTGTGTGAGAAGGATGAGAAATTTCTTCCCTGAGATGTACTGTTTCTGAAAACCCACCAGAGGATCAGCTGTGGGTTGGTTTTGACTTGAGGGTACTCAACAACAACAACAACTGAATTTCCAAAGTCTGGTGTATTTGTTTTTTAGTTTTCTTGTTTCTTATAACTGGTAAACACAGATATGTTTTATGGTCATAATTTCTATTAAAAGTTTATATCAAAGGTTTCAATAATATTATATAATATATGCTTGATCTAAAAGGAGAAAGTAAAACTTGGAAAAGCATGACTAATATAGAATAAAAGTTTTCATACCAAATACATTATTTTACTTAATTCAAAAACCATGACTAGTTTATGAGCAGCTCTGCAAAAGCAAAGGTAATTAATTGTACAGGTAAAAATGTGGAAATATCCAGGTTTAAGATTGAGATGTGGTTTTGGCCAATTCATGAAATCAGAAGAATTATAAAGAAATGGTACTGAGTTCAACATTTTGCTGAGGACCCAGCACCCTCCCAGGTAAGGTTAATTACTGATGCTCTGTGAATTCAGAGTAGTGAGAGCGCAACACAGGAGCCAGAAGTACTCGCAAAATCCCTTTCAGTAGGTGGTTAGGAGAAACAAAGAAGAGCAGGTCCACAGAATAAGAGCATGTGCAAAGAGAAGACATAGGAAAGAACAGGGAAGATTTACAAGTCTAGAATAAGGACACAGGGAAGATTAGCGTCTGCTTTAAGAAAGATGTGTTCTCTCCATGTAGAGCCATTCCAAATGATTTCTTTCCATCATTTATTCTTATGGTAATTTACTCCCATTGTCATATTTATTATTCAGCTTGGGTATAATTTAATGTACTGCATTCTGTTGAAGAGCACTGTAGAAAAAGAGAAAGAGAAGTGGCAAGGATGCACATTTTTAAAATGGAAATCTCCCATATCCAGAATCTCTAGTTTTCTTTTTCTCCCATGTCTAATCTTGATTGATTAGCTATCTCTCTTCAGAGGATCTAGGTATTACGCCATTGAAAGTATAAAATTCAGGACTAG
The DNA here is from genome assembly GCF_000299155.1 of Elephantulus edwardii. Taxonomy (NCBI): domain Eukaryota; kingdom Metazoa; phylum Chordata; class Mammalia; order Macroscelidea; family Macroscelididae; genus Elephantulus; species Elephantulus edwardii. The sequence goes on along the minus strand of NW_006399826.1, from coordinate 12,315,576 downwards.
TTGATAAAACATAAAACTTATTTTATAATTGTGAATAGTAATTGTTTATGAACAGTAACTCCACAAAAGACTGGAAGTGGAAGCTCACAACATATTAAATAAACAGAAAATTGGCCAATAGTAGGAGACAATATGAATATATTAGTAGACTCATTTTTGAAACCCAAAAACTTATGAGTACAGTTAGCTATGCTTAGAATAAAACCTAAATTAATAAAGATGTTAGGCTATGCTTATATCCTAAAATGTATGAACAGAATTTTTGTTCTCTTAGGCAATAAAGCAAGTGTGGGCACAATGTGGGGAACAGTGATCATAGTTCAATAATGATTAACTTTATAAGACATAATGAATGGGAATGATTGTATGAAATTCAGCTAAATATTTAAAGAAAGGCAGATTTCACTCTGTTACTTCACTTACCCAAGATGATGTCAATGGTTAGGTAGCATCTCAGAGATGAAAAAGTCTGTTAGATTTTGATGTCTGTTGTACACATTTTCAAATGTTGATTGTTCATTCCTGCAACAATAGTAAATAATATATAAGTGGATATACAATTAGAAGAAGTAATTCTAATTTCTAACTTGTGAATAATGTATTCATTTTAAAACTAATTGTTAAGATATTTAAGAAAGTTTCTGAGTCACATATTTAAATATTATCTCTCAATAAGGCAACAGAAACAAATTCAATATTCAAGTAACCTTGAAAAAATTTGCTAATTTCGTATCAGGGCAATCAGATGTAACAGATGCTTTTCAAAACTAAACTATAAACAATGTAAGTTTTTGACTAGTTGTATAAAAGGAATCTGATGGTTTGGATATCTTAGAATATTTTATTACTTTCTCTACTAGTGGCCATAACTCTTACAGATTGCTTATTTCTAATGCTATAAGCCAGAGGCAAAATTGGAATAGTAAAAAGCAATTTGTGAATGTCAGGTCTGATTCACGGAGACCCTGGGTTAATGGGAACTATTAAGAACAAGCAAGTTAAATATTCACTTGTGGGTTTCCTCCTACCCTGTATATGGGGTTTGTGGTTTGTTTTTTTTCCTTTAAATTTTTTAATTTTTCTTACAGCCTATTAGTATATAAGTGAATTATAAGAGATAGTAATTTGATGTTTTCCTCAGAAGCCTAAGTCTTAGGTAATTATTATGTACAATTTTATCATACATATCTACGTATCAGATGTTTGGCGTCCTAGTGAGTTAAGAGCTGCCCACCCTACTTAACGATTGGTAGAAGCCAGCAGTTACTCCTTGAGAGAAAGACAGGCAATTTCCTCTTGTGCAATATACAGTCTCTGAAAACTTGTTGAAGGGTCAACTATAGATCAGTTCCTATGTAATGGCAATGAGTTGAGTAGCAATTTTTAGATACTTTTTCTATGCACATATGAAACAAATACACATCAAGAGGAGAATGACATTATTTAACATTATATATAATACATACATCATTTAGGATTGAGTAACTGATGGCATAATCTTCAAGACACTTTGGAAACCAATGGAGGATGACTATAAGTTGAAATCGACTTCATGACAGTGAGATGATGTAGATGTTATATATGCAAACACACCCATACAAACAGACTTGATGATACCTCATATGTCTTAAAGATATCTTAAAGGCATCTTAATGGGAAATGATTACCCATCTTTTCCCTGCAGAGTGGTTGGTGGATTCTGACCACCAGATATGTGTGCCCCTTGATTAGTAGTTCAGGGTACCATGGGCCACTTGGTGGCAAGAATTTACATTGCCATCTCAAAGGTTCTCCAACAGCTGCTCCATGGGATTAAGATAGGCAGTCACCTTCCATGTGAATTGTTATTGCTGATTGCCTTCGAGTCGAGCACAACTCATAGCAACCCTATGAACAAAAGGCCAGAAGCCCCTCTGCAACTATTGACATTATCAAAGTTCATAGATTTTTCTGGAGGCAAGTTGTTTAAGGAGTGGATGCCACTTTATGTGAATTACTGCTTCTTAAAACCCACTGGAGGGTCAGCTATGAGTTGGTTCCAACTCGTTGGTATACAGCAACAACAACATTTTGTATATATTTGTTCATCCTGCAGCTAAGGTTTCTGTCTAGATTCTCATTTGTGTTCTCTTTCAGTGTATTACAGTAAACCTTAAAGAAGTATCATAGACGATTATACCCTCAAGTTAAGTCAATTCACACTCATGGCTGTGCCTCATGTGTCAAGAGAAAGACTGTGCCTTCCGAGATTTTCAGTGACTAATTCCCCTCCCCCCCCAAGTATATATCATGTCCTTTTACCTAAGTCACTCTGGATGGACTTAAACCTCCAATTTTCCGGTGAGATGCCAAACACATTAACTATTTGCAGCATGCAACAATCTACCCCATGAATCAGTAAAGCACATTATATAAGAGTTTGTGAATAAGTATGGGACTCTTTTTCTTGACTCATTTGGAATAATTATATGCACATTTATGATCATGTTACATTTTCTTGTAGCTTCTATAGACCCATATTTCTAATTTCATTTAGCTTGTTAGCCAGTTTTGCATTCGATTCCCTATTTAGCTAGAAATTTCTATGAAAGCAATTGGGAAATCTACTTGTTTCTCTCTGGCTTAATAAAAAAAAAGAAGATTAAAAAAAAAATCCCTTCAATGTGAAATGGAGCCATTGATTTTTATTTCAACTAAGCAACTACAGTCTATTCTCTGATAAAAATGAAGAATTTCCTTTTCAGCTGATAAGGCACTGAGTGTTTATCTTTGGCTGATCACAGAAAGAACTTGGCCTTGGCTATTCGTCTATTTTATATGAGGCATTTTTAACACAAAGAGACAATGAGGCTGAAAATGGCTTTTGACTTCTCGGATCCTTATCATATCTCGTACGCCTTCATGAAGGAAAATAAAAGTCAGGTGGCAGTTAAATCAGATGAACATTTTCTAAAATTACAGCAAATGTGGGAAATGGTAGCTTTCTCCTCTTTTTCTCAGTGGCTTTGAGAATTAATGTTGCTTGAGTTCCCCTAGAATACTATCTCTATTAGTGGCCTCAATGGTACATGCGTAACACATGTATAAGAAAAGAAATATAGACAATTAATCCTCATAAATCCATGTAGAAAATACCCCTGAAAATCATCTCAGTTGTATATGTGACCCTTTAGTATCTAGTGGTTGTGCTATACCTAAGAATGAGGTAAAACATTCTATGGCAAAGCAATACTGTATTTGGTATGATATTTTAATTTCATGGTATGTTATGTTGCCGTTGTTATGTGCTGTCGAGTTGCCTGTGACTCATAGTGACCCTGTGTACAACAGCTCTTAATCCTGCTCTGTCCTGTGCCAACCTTACTGCCTCTGACACACCTACGACCATTACTCCACTCACTGAATCAATCCGTCTCATGGAGGATATTCCTCTCTTGCATTGTCCCTCCACTCTCCCCAGCATGATGTCCCTCTCCCATGACTGATCACTCCTTGAAACATGCCCAAATATATCAGATGAAGCTTCAGAATCATTTCCTCTAAGGATCCACCTAGTTTCATCCTCTCCAAGATGAATCCATTTCTTCTCCTAGCATGCCATGGTATATTCAATATTCTCCTCCAGCACCACAGCTCAGACATCAATTCTCTCCTTCTATCGTCCTTAGTCATTGTCCAGCTTTCTGATGCATAGAAAGTAATTGTGAAGACTATGGTCTGGATCAAGCAAACCTTAGTCTCCAAACTAACATCATTGCTCTTCGGTACTCTGGAGAAGTACTTGGCAGCCAACTTTTCCAATGTAATTTACCTTTTGATGTCCTCCTGCTGGTATCAAGAGTGTTGATTGTGGAGCTGAGCAACCTGAAGCTGTTAACAATCGCAATCTTTTTACCATCCATACTGATGCTGCCAATTGGCCCAGTGGTGAGAATCTTTGTCTTCTTGATGCTGAGCTTCAATCCATTTTGAAGGCTATAGTCCTTGACCTTCTGCAGCAGGTCCTCAGATCCTCCTCAGTTTCACCAAGTAAGGTTGTGTCCTTTGCATAATGAATCTTCCTCCAATCTGGATGCCACATTCCTCCTCATATAGCCCAGCCCTCCCAGATGATCTGTTCTGCATATAGATTGAAAAGGCATGGAGATAGGTCACATCCCTGGTGGACACCCTTCCCAATTTTGAACCATGCAGTGTTTCTTTCCACTCTTCTCCCTCCTGGTCCAAGAATAGGTTTGACAAAATCACAATTAAGTGTTCTTGGATTCCCATTGTTTTCAGAGTTGGTCAAAGTTTGCTATGATCCACAGTCAAATGTCTTTGCATAGTCAATGAAACACAGACAGACATTCCTCTGGTATTCTCTGCCTTCAGCCAAGATGCCAAATTGTGCCAAGAAATCTGGAAGACAAACACCTGGCCAACTGACTGGAAGAGATCCATATTGGATCTGCTTTCAAGAGTGGTTTGTATCATTTTACAATCCCACTAACAGTGTATAAGCATTCCTGTCTCATCATATCCCCTTTAATATTTACTACTTGCTGTCCTTTTAAACTTTACCACTGCTACTGGAATGAGATGATATCTCTTTGTGGTTTTGATTTGCATTTCTCTTGTTGCCAGTGATTTGGAGCATTTATTCATGTCCCTGTTGGCCATGCAAGTATCTTCCTCTGTGAAAAGTCTTTCATTTTAACACTTTGTCTTCCCAGGCTGCCTTTTTAAAAATTCCCATTTAGGTCTCTTACTTCATCCTCAATTCTGAGATTCTTTCTGACCTTCATTCATTTTATTATTTTCTTACTTTCATGCTTTTTAAAATTATCTTATACTTTCACAATTCATGTGATCTTTGGTTATTAATGTTCCATGAATTAAATTTGTTTTTGAGATAATGTCTGAAATCAGATGAAATATATCCAAGGTTGTATATTGGCTCTTCAGAACTTATTTTTTTCTTCAATTGCCGCTTTAATTTACATGTTGTTGTTGTTAAGTGTCATCGAGTCATAGACCCCACAAATGAAAGACCTGAACACTCTCCAAGTTCATAGATTTCCGGAGGCAAGCTATTTTGGAAGTGATATCATTACTGCTTCCAAGCTTGTTTTAGTTGGAGAGCCCCACCAAACACTGTCCACCATGGGTAACTATTATCACATTTAAGACATCAATGCCAGTGTTTAGCATCACAGCAATCACGATTTACCTCTGTACAGCAAATGGACTGACCAGTACTATACCACTTAGAAGAATGTTTGACCAAAAACAATTAAAGCAGACCTGAGGGTTGCAGAATAAAATCACCCACCTTTGGCTTACTAGTATAACTTTCTATCCACTAGGCCATTGTCTCTTTCACAGTTGTCCCCTGGTTTTTTTCTGATTGGTGACACTGAGGTTTTTCTCCCTTCTTTTCTCAAATGTTTTTGCTCTGATTCATTTGTATTGCATCTGATGAGTTGCCTTGGGATAGTCATGACTTAAGATTTTTTTTAAAAAATGGTGTTCAATGGTCATGTTGAATTCTATTATTCAATCTTCAGTCTTATTTCAATCACCAAGATTATAATTTGCAATCTCCAACATTACTTTGTTCCCATTTTATATTCTAATCATCAGTTATAGTTAATGAATCTTGATTGTGTGTTTAATCAATTTTAGACAGTGTAAATTAGTAAGAATGTGGAATTTCTTTATTTTTGTCTTTAGTGATTGGTGTGTAAATTTGAATAATAACTAGTTTTACAGTTAATTAACTAATCTTTCTTGTATAGTTATGGTTATTAACACACCCTTGACAATATTTACATCAAGATAGATCTTGAAATATATCTGACAGATCTTGACATTAAATGGGATACCAATTCTTTCTTTCCTGGAAAAGCAAATCATATAATCAAAAATGGCCAGTGACCAGTCCATTTCAACTCACCAATAGCTATAATATTTATCTTTATTCATTCTATTCCATTTTTGACAGCTTCTAGTTTCCCTAGATTCATACTTCATACATTCTACATTCCAGTTTTTAAGGAATGTTTACAGATATTTCTCTTCATTTTGGGTCATATTGTACTAGCAAATAGAGATGTTTTGTTGGCTAAAATCTTTACTTAATTTACATCATAAGGTAGACTTTACTTTGAGAGCCCAACTTTTCTCTAGTCCTACTTTGAATGCTTTACAACCTCAAGGCTTCATCTCCTGGAAATATACTAGGTAATATTATGCTGCCATTCATGAGATTTTCAGTAGCTCATTATATTAGAAGCAGATGACCCACCTTGATTCCTAGTCTTTCTTATATGGAAGCTCTCCCTGTCCACCCTAGGTCCTTAAGAAGGAGATTAGAAAAGGGAAAAGCAGACAAACAAATTAAAAAACCCAAACGAACAAGTGGCAGGACCAAAATTATTTTTTTAAGACTTCTATTTGAAAATTTCAACCTTGAGACAAATGGGAAAGTAATACAGTTTGCCAATACTGAGAAATAAAATATCTGGTTCAAGATCTAATTTTAGCTACCAGTAGAATAGATAACAACACTGGTCAAGTCCTGCATTCTTCTAAACTTAAGTGTTGTTTTTGTTGGTTTATTTTTCCCCCAAATCATTAAAATGGGGCATCTATTCAAATACAGCAGTGATTACAAGCATGACATAGGACTGGACAATGTTTCATTCTGTTTTTCAGTTTCAGTTGGGATAGATTCAAAGACATCTAACAACAACAAAAAAAAATGGACACAGCACATAAATCATCTTTAAAACCCCCTTCAGTCCAAGTAGTCTGTTTATGTGTTGACATATTAGAAGATTTTACAGTAAAATGTTTGGGGGTTAATGACAAGCGAATTCCTGAAGTGTTCCATATTTTATTTCTTTAACAAAAGTGTAAGCAGATTGGTTGCCTGGATTTAGTTGATAATCAGCTGTGAGCTGGAAGTCCCTTGTTTAATTCATTTAGGACCTGGTGAGTGGGTCTTTGTATGTAAAAGTCACTTGTGCCTTGACTAATTTTCTGGTGTTAATTGTGTTTGATGAGAACATTATTAAGTGGTACGTACAGCACTGGTCTGTCAGTTTGCTGTACTGATATAACTTGGAGTTGCTGTTTTACTGTACACTGTACCACTAGTGTGTCAAATGCCATAGTGGTTACTCATGGTGGACAGGGTTTGGTAGAGCTCCTAGATTAAGATAGTCTTGGAAGCAGGATTGGGATCCAAACAACAGGCCTTTGAAAACCCTATGCACACTAGAGAAATGATGAGAGTTGTGGAACATGGGTCAGATCTTTTATTCATAGGGTCGCTATGAGTCATACTCATCTCGATGGCATTTAGCAACAACAGATCTGAAGAGATTCTTTTAGTATTTTCTAATTTCTCATTAGTGTGACCACACTCTCTGTTTATATATAGGACCACTTTGCACAAATATTCACTTTCCCACAATGGGGTGGCTATGATTAAAGTATCTACGTATACAAACTATATAAATGGATAAACTGACATAAATTAATAAATAAGATAATATTATAACTGAAGTAATGTTGTAAACTTTCACAATACTTGAGAAATGTCACAATACAGATGATTTTTTAAAAATAAAAAATCGGAAAATGAACCTGAATTATTTCCCTTCTGTGAATTGATAATAAAAATTTGGTAAACTTTATGCTTCGGAGTAAAATTTTCTTATTTTATACTCAAAACCTCCCATTTCTCATTCAGATTTAAGTGCACATTTCATCAAATCATTTTTTAAAAAATGGTAATGAGGCATTTCATTTAAATTGAAATCAGATCATTCACCTGTGAAATATGTTTCCATGAAATGTAAAGTGGTATGTTTGCCAGTATGTTTTTCACATGTTCTGGAAAATGGGTAAGTGAGGTCATATCTAGTTCTCAAGTATCTCTTCACAATTTAATACTTCTGGTTTGAGATTTGTTTTTCTTCCTACTCTTTTGTTTTGACTAGAATCTGCAAACGATGCACCGTGTAATTTTGTTCACTTCATAAGGAAATGTTATTTTTTATTTTAAGAGTAAAACAATAGAGAAGACAAATATCAATTAGTTCTTTTTGCAGACTCTGGTCATGTTGTTAGCATCCTTTCTTTGCAGTTGGAAATGTAAATATTTTTAAGTGCTGATTGTTCCCTGAAGCAATGAGCTGCTAGTTGAAAGGAATAGTCTGTTTTATGCTGACATTTTGGAGTATAAGAATTGTCCTTCTCTGAAAGGCCTTTTTTATTTGAAGAATACTCCTCTATCTCTAAAATCCTCTGAAGGCAGACCTCCCTGGGGGGTTTATTAATCTCAAACTCAAAATCTGGAGACTCCAACCTGACCTTTTGCTCTGAGATCCACATGTTCTCTCAACTGTAACTCCTGCCCACAGGTCCACTGGGGCACAAATCCACAATGTTTCCCTTCCCACCACTGATGCAATGTGCTGGGTGGTTATTTCTGGGACATCTTAAAGCTGACCTATTTACGCCTTACTCTACAGAGTCGCCTTCAAAATGTAGGAGGTGTGAAAAGAAAATCTTCCATTGTCATTGGTCCCCTGATCTGATGATAAATGTCAGATATTCTGTTCCCAGAGAGCCCAAGTTTTTCTCTAAAGTATTAAAAGGGCTGAAAAAAAGAGAATGTTTGTTTGTAATGTCAAAGTTATTATTTAAAACATTCTGAGAAGAAAATAATAAAAGGAAAGATAAATATATAAAAAGTGTATACCATCTCATATTTATATGGAGTTAAGGCAAGAAATTGTTCTTTTATATTATGGGAGAATGGAAACAAAACCAGACTGAATGCTCAGACTGAAGGATGCTCAGTTCCCACCTTTTGAGAAGCAATGGTACACAGTGGTGGCAACAGAGAAGAAGAGGAGCCCTTCTAGTCCGGACAAGAGTAGGTTTTGCAATGATCTAAGTAGCTATAACTTTTTCAAATGAAATCCTTGTTTTCATCTAACCTTGATCTTTACTGTTGGATGCTCAGTCTTCATTGCTGATTGCTTTTCAATTAGTTCTGGGTCCGCTCTCTATAGTTCAAAGTCTTACTTACTTCACTTTGCCCCATTCACTACAGTCCTCAAAAAACTGGTTACTTATCTGGAAATGAGGAAAGATACTTCTAGATGAGTGTGCCATTAAACTGTGCTTAGCAAAGTGAGAAAACTCTTTAAAGGGAATAGTCAGCTGCTACTGTCTTATCAAATTCTTATTGAACTATATTCATGTTCCTTAAAGAGAGGCTAGGCTGCTCTGAAAAAACATCACAATTGGCAAAGTAGAAGTTGATAAAAACTGGGGAAATTCTCAGTGAGTTGGAGTGACATACTAGCTGCAACTCAGTATATGGACTCAGTCATGAAGATGGCAGAAGTGTTTGTCCTCTTGTACTTGAGACCTGCCATAGGACCAATAGTAACAAATAACAGCAGCAATAGCAAAATCTGTTCTAAATCTTTGTGTAATACAATGGAAAGGTCATTGTGTGACTTGTAAATAGATTATAAAAATATTCATAATATAATCTTTTCTGAAACATAAGCGAATTGTATTAGAAACAGGTAGCCTTTTTTAGTTCCTTCCCAGTCTTCTTTCTTCACTGTGATTTTCACTTTCTTATTTTATGTAAAAATGATATTGAAATAGATTACTATGAAAGGTTTCTGATACATTAGCTGATCTGTTGTTTTCTGAAATTCCAAGCACAATTAAATTTGACTCACTTAATAAAAAAAATTTTTTTGTAATCCTTCTCTGAGCTCAGCACTATGCAGGTACCATTACAAGTTCAAAGGAGGAACCTTATACATTTAACAAATTTAGCAAAATGACCCAGAATCAAAAAGTAAAGAGTAAAATGAGGATTGAAATTAACATGCATGCATACAAAACAAATAAATACAGGCATTAATTGAACTTAATGACTGAATAATTTACTATGGAACTCTGGTGGCCTAGTAGCTAAGGAGTTGCACATTTAATTCAAAGGCAGGAGGTTCAGATCCATCAGCTTCTCTGTAGGAGAAAAAATGAACAGTTCCCTCCTGTGTGATTTATTGTCTCTGCAAATCTGCTGAAGGATTATCTATGATCTCAATGGCGCAAGACAGCATAGTTAACTAAATCAACGGTATCTTTACTTAACTATAGCACTCAGGTTCTGAGAAGACTATCTGAGAATTCACAAAGAGACCAGAATATTCATGTCATTTTCAGACCTTTATTGTAATAAAAGAATTGACAAACCACATACACATTGCTGTCAAGTTGGAACAAACTTATGACTGATCCTCCAGTTTTCAAGGGCAGTAAATCACAGGACAAGAGATTGCCCATCTTTATCTCATTGAACAGCTCGTGGTTTCAAAACTTTGGCAGGTGATAGCCAGCACAATTCCTTACACAGAAGTACCATATACTGATGAGGATAGGTCAAGAAGGAAAGAATGTGGATTTGCCTACAGAGGACTCTTGGTGGTAACTGAGAATAGAAAGAAACAAAATAATATTTTCCAAACATTAAAAAAATTATTTTCTTTTTTTAAAAATTTCTTTATTTTTAATTTCAATGAACATCTACAGAGATTTTGGAATTTCATTCATTCATTGTTGCACCCCTCTCCCCACCCCCGTTTGCTCCTCTCCTTCAAATGCAAAAGAAAAACTCCCTCATTGGTACGTAATCCCCCCCACACATCCCCCAATCCCCAAATATAATCCACTCTGCAACCCTCATTCCGTACTCTTACGATAAACATAATGCCCTAAAATACAAAATATTCTCTCCCCCAAAGGCTTCAATGCCGTAAACATGTTTCATACAGTTTTTCTCAGTCTTACCCCCATCCTGATGTCAGCCTCATTCTACAACAGTGGCACCATATAGCATTTGTCCCTCTGTGACTGAGATACCTCAGCATAATGTCCTCCAGGGTCACCCATTTTAAATAATATTGCATGAGTTCCTTGTTTTTCAATGCATTTGCTCTGTGTTGTTGCAGATGTCAACAAGTAAAAAATAATAATTTGCAAAGAAATAAATCATACTCCAATATGTTACTGATTTTATACATATATTTATGCTTTGGACAGAATGTTAAATGATCCAAGAAGCATTAAAAGAAGATGGAAAGAGTATATAGGGTTACTGTACCAGAAGAAATTGTCTGACACCAAAGGATTTCATGAAACAACGTATGAGCAAGAGCCTGGGTGATAAAGAAGTTGTTCAAGCTTCTCTGAAAGAATTGGCAAAAAAATAAAGCTCCAGGAAATGATGGTATACCAGCTGACATATTTCCACAAACAGATGCTTCCATAAATCTGGAGGACAGCCACCTGGACAACTGACTGGAAGAGATTGATATTTGTTTCCATTCTGAAGAAAGGCGACCCGAGAGAGTGCAGAAATTATAGAACAATATCACTAATATCCCATACAGGCAAGATTCTGTTGAAAATTATAAAAAAAACAAACAAACTACTGGAGCAGTACATCAACAGAGAACTGCCAGATGTGCAGGCTGGGTTTAGAAGAGTCTATGTTACTATAGCTAATGTCAAATGGATCTTGATGAAAGCAGATATTACCAGAGGAATGTCTATCTAGGTTTCATTGACTATGCAAAGGCTTTGTTTTTTTTTTGCAAAAGCTTTTGACTGTGTGGATCATGACAGACTATGGTTAACTCTGAGAAAAATGAGAATTCCAGAACATTTGACTGTGCTTATGCAAAACCTATACTTGAACCAGGAGGCAGTAGTCAGAACAGAGCAAGGAGACACTGCATGATTCAAAATTGGGAAGGATGTCCACCAGGGATGTATTCTGTCTCCCTACCTTTTCAATATATATGCAGAACAGATCATCCAGGACGCTGGACTGTATGAGGAGGAATGTGGCATCAGGATTGGAGGGAGATTCATCAATAACCTGCGTTATGCAGATGACATAAGCCTGCTTGCTGAAACTGAGGAGAACCTGAAATGCTCGCTGCAGAAGGTCAATGACCACAGTATGGATGGAGGCTCAATATCAAGAAGACAAAGATTCTTACCACTGGGCCAATTGGCAGCATCATTATAGATGGTGAAGAGATTGAGATTGTTAACAGTTTTAGTTTGCTTGGCTCCACAATCAACACTCTTGATACCAGCAGGAGGAAATCAAAAGGCAAATTACATTGGGAAAGTCAGCTGTCAAGTACTTCTCTAGAGTACTAAAGAGCAATGATGTCAGATTGGAGACTAAGGATTGCCTGATCCAGGTCATAGTCTTGGCAATTGCTTGCTATGCACCAGAGAGCTGGACAGTGACTAGCAATGATAGAAGGAGAACTGATGCCTTTTAGCTGTGGTGTTGGAGAAGAGTATTGAATATACCATGGACTGCTAAGAGAACAAACAGAAACATCCTGGAGAGGATTATTAAACCAGGCTGCTCCTTGGATGCAAGGATACTGAAGCTTTGTCTGACATACTTTGGACATGTTACATGGAGGGACTTGGTCTTCACAGAGGCAAATCATATTTGGGAGGGTGGAGGTACATCGCAGGTGAAGAAGACCCTTAATGAGATGGATTGATTCAGTGACGGGATAGTGAGAGTTGGTATGTCAGAGATAATAAGATTGTTACAGGACAGAGTAAGGTTTAGGGCATTAGTACATAAGGTCACTATGAGTTGCAAGCGACTCGATGACACATGACAACAGCAGCAACATGATCTATTTAATTTTCAGATAATGAGTATGTATATATGTATTTTGAATATCTTATTATTGGCTACTATGGGGTAAATTCCAAGTAATAACATCTCAGTGTGACAGAGTATGTCTGCCTCATAGGCTTTTCTTAGTTCTGATCATTATGGGAGGCCAATAGTCATGTCTTTCTTCTGCAGTGTGAGTGGGTAGATTCCTACTGTTGTAAGGTGCTATTGAGTTGAATATGACTCATATTGGGCCTATGAACAACAGACCTGAACTCTGTCCTGTTCTGTTTCAACTTCACGGCCTCTAACACACTGGAGCCCATTGTTGCAGTCATTGTGTCATTCAACATGGTTGAGGGTCTTCCTCTCCTCCACCATCCCTTCCACCTTTTAAAGCATGATGTCCTTCTCCAAGGAATAGCCTTTCCTAGCAACATGCCGAAACTATGCAAGGCAAAGTTTGCCATCTTTGCCTCCAAGGAATATTCAGAATCCACCTTTTCTCAGACATATCAGTTTATTATTTTGGCAGTGCATGGTATATTCACTCCTTTTCTCTCACGTCACAGCTCAAAAGGCATCTATTCTTCTTCTGTCATCCTTATTTGTTGTCCAGCTTTCAGCAGCATTGCAAATGAATGGAAAGATTATGGCCTGAATTAAATGTCCCTTAGTCCTCAAACTGATATCTTTGCTCCTCAGTAATTTGGAAATGTCCCTGACTACAGACTTCTCAATTCCATGTCTTCTAATCCCCTGACTGCTGGTAACAAGTGTATTGATTGTGTATCCAAGTAAAAGGAAGTTGTTAACAGTTTAAAACTTTTCTCCATCTATTATGAAATCTATCTTGGTCCAGTGATGAGAATATTTGTTGACAGCGAGATACAATTCATACTGAAGGCTGTAGAGTTTAATCTTCTACAACAAGTGTTTCATGTCCTTTTCATTTTCAGTAAACAAGGTAAATTCATCTGCATACTGATGGTTATTAATAAATCTTCCTTCAATACTGATGTCACATTCTTCTTCATACAATCCAGCTTCTTGAATCACCTCTTCAATGTCCAAATTGAACAGGTATGGTGAATGGATATAACGCTGAAGTATGTCTTTCTTAATTTTAAACCATGTGAAGTTTCCTTGTTCTATTCGGACAACAGCTCCTTGACCTAGGCACAGGATTTACTTGAGCAAAACTTAAGTGTTCTGGGATTTCCATTCTTCTCAATGTTGGACATAATTTGTTATGATTCACATAGTCAAATGCCTATGCTTATTCAATAAAATACAGGTAGACATTCTTTCTACTTTAAGTTCATAATGGAGTACTCAGATGTGTGCATATATACTTGGCAATTTTCTCCTCTTTGATTTTAGCTGTAGGAGTGCATATCTGAATAATAGTCATATTAGCACACCTTTCTTGTATGTACATGGATAATAGCCTATCTCTCACAGGATAGGACTTCAGGACAGAACTTGAAATTATCTTTTTAACTATGGGTGAAACATCATCCTTGTTTTCCTTCTCAGCACAGTATAACAATGAAGTTTGTGCCTCTGCTCATACCTATTCAACCTGTATACTGAGCAAACTATTTGAGAAGAAGGTGGCATCAGAATTGGAGGAAGACTCATCAACAACCTGAGTCAGCAGATGACACAACCTTGCTTGTCAAAAATGAGAAGGACTTCAAGTAGTTGCTGCAGAAGGTCAAATAATGCAGAGTTCAGCATGGACTTAATCTCAACATAAACAAAAATTCTTAACACTGGACTTACAGTCAATATCATGATTGATTGAGAAAAGATTGAAGTTATCAGCAATTTCATCTTACTTGGTTCCACAATCAACACCCTTGGTACAAACAGTCTGGAAAACAAGAGATATATGGCACTGGGAATGCTTTCAGTCATGAATCCCTAATAGTCAGGAGATCAGGAGTTGTATGTCAACATGATAAGTATGCAGACTTAAGGTATGCCTGATTCAGGCCATGGTCTTTTTAATAACTTGCTACGAATCAGGGGGCTGAGTGATGAATAAAGATGACAGAGAACGAATTAATGCATTTGAGGTGAAATGTTGGGGAATACTGAATATCCCTAAGAATTTTAAAAGAACAAACAAATATGTCTTGGAGAAAGTGCATCCAAAGTGTTCCTTGGAGGCAAAGATGATACAGCTTTGTCTCACATACTTTGGACACGTTGCTAGGAGAGGCTATTCCTTGGAGACGGGCATCATGCTTGGAAAGGTGGAGGGTCGATGAAACAGAGGACGACTTGCCACCAAATGGACTGATACAGTGACTGATGCAAAAAGATTATGTCCGAGGGTTGTGGGGATGTCACAAGATAGGAAAAGGTTCAGGTCTGTTGTTCATAGGTTCGCTATGGGTTGTGTTCAACTCAAAGGCACTTAACAATAGCAGCATATATTCAACAATGCAAAAAGAAAACAGAAGGATAATTTATACATTTCAATTGTGAAGATGACAGCAAATAATGAAGATACCACAGTCAACCCATTACCATTAAATTAGAATTATCTCAAAGCTCACCCTCAATGCCTTTGAGCTGTAGCATTATAGAATAGTGCTGAATATCCCATAGACTGTCAAAGAATAAACAGAAATATCCTGGACAATGTGTAGAAGCAAGGACAGCAAAGCATGTTGTTTTCAGTGTTTCTGGGTACTATTGAGTGAGAACTGACCCAGAGTTGACCCACTAATGGGATTTCAGGGGCAGTTAATTTCATAGGGAGAGATGGCTCCTTCCAAGACACAGCTGGTGGATTTGAACCAGTTTCATTAGGGTTGGTAGTGTATCTCCTTACTCACTAGAGCATCAAAGAGCCCCTCTAGGAAAACAAATGAATCAGTCGTAAAACAACCTAACCAAACTCATCACCATCAAGTAGATTCCGGCTCCTCTACCCTGTAGCACAGAGGAGAACTGTTACATATTGCTTTTGAGGCTCTGATTCTTTCCAAAAGTAACTACCACATCTTTCTACTGTATCGTGGTTGTGGGTTTGAACCACCTACATTCTAGTCCACATTATTCACTTCAAATTTTATGCCACCAGGATGCCAAAATCAATCCTTGAAGAAACAAAACACAAATGTTCCTTAGGAGCAAAGGTGACAAAATGTTAGACACTTCACCAGATAAGAGACAGAATGACACAACAGCTAAAACAGTGGGTTCAAGCATATGATCATAAACTGTACATGATTTGGTAATCTTTATTGTTATTTTAACAAAGATCAATGAATCATACCAACTAAATTACAACTAAGGGTAGACATATATAGATATAGATGATATAGAGATAGAAATAGAAAGATAGAGATAGAGATAGAAGTTCAAAGACCAATTCACCCAGTAAGTGGTAGAGTAAATGATTAAGTCATGTCGTCTGATGTTGTTCTTATGTACCAAGTTGGAATCAACTCATAGCTGACCCTCCAACAGGTTTTAGAAGCAAATCTCACAGGGAAAACAATTGTCCTTCTTTCTCTCACTTAGGTGGATTTGAACCATGTGCATTTCTGTTGGCAGCACAACTCCTTACTCATAAGGCCACCAACAACTGATCAAATGAGTGATCATTGACACTGAGTTGATAGTGAAAACTTCTGTCATTTAAAGGGCTTTCAAACAACTAGCCATTGCAGGAGATTCATAATTAAGAAGCAAAATTTTCTGTGACAAACTTTCTGTACACGTAAGACTAGATTGTTTTAAAACAGCTGTAAAATCTAAAACAGCTACTCATAAAATGTTGTGGTTTTTTTCTTAAACAGGCTCATGACTGAGACTGAATTATTAAGTTAGTATCAACTGACTCTTTTCCATTTAAAATCTTTGTCTCCTATTAACAGTGTCTGTGAAAGACCCATTGGGATTCGGGCTGCTAAACTCTCTTAGTCTATTTTAAGCTTCTAACAGCTACCTGGCAACATTTCTGCTTTAGTACTTAACCAACTTCATTACTTTCATAGCCTGCAGAGAACTGAAGGTTTTAGTTCTTGGACAATAACAACCCTTTCTTTCACTTCTCTCAGTCTTTCTTCTACAAACCCAGTGATACCTCAGCAGCATTTTTTATGCTTCACGGGGCTTAACATGTGTACTTAGTCTCTCAATGAATCAATACCTACCGATCTTTAATTCGTCTAACATTGAGCCGATATATATTTTCTCAGAGTTTCCAATGTCTTCTCCCACTGGAAATGGAGATTACCCATGGAAATCCACTGCACTGTTCATCCCTGGACTACTCTTGGGTTTTTATGAGATTCACTAAGTGCATCAGCAAGCAAGGAGGAGTGGACAACTACTGAATATTTCATGTCTCTGCTGTCCAGGAAGTTGATGAAGGCATTTCTGCATTCCAGCACAAATCCACATTTGGAGGCAAATGGAGACTATATATATATATATCAGCAATTAGAGACATGAATTACTTCAGTTAGGACTTAAGACCACAGAGAAGAGTAATTGTAGCAACTCAAAAAGACTAGCATCAACTTATGCATATTAGGTTTAGAACAGTGCAGGCTGTCCTTAAGAAACAATTGGAGTTCACTTCTCTGTTTCTCAGATCATGCTAATAAAAGTATCATGTTTAGATTAGTTACCTGGGTGGACAGATGTGTATTATTTGCTTTATATAATATAGCAACAGCAACAATGTGCAAGGATGCTTTTATCTGAAGGTGACTGCATTGAAGGTGTCAACTATTTCGTTTTACGTGGATCCACAATCAACATCTATAATAGCTGTGGATATAAACAAAACAAAATGTGCGGCATTGGGAAAATCTGCGGTCAAGGGTTCCTTGGAAATGCTAAAGAGCAAGGCTGTAAGTGAAACGATAAGTTGCACTTGACCCAAGCCATGGTATTTTTAAATGCTTCATGTACTTGTGATAGATTGACAATGAATAAGGGACATGAAATTTTTGTCTTTTAATCATAGTATTTAGTGAAGAACATATTGGATATATTACTGAATATTATGTGGATTACCAAAAGAACTAATAAAGTTGGGTTGGGAGATATACAGCAAAAGTGTTGCTTAGAAGCAAAAATGGCAAAATTCACAGATTTTGGGCAAGTTGTAAAAAAGAAAACCAGTTCTTGAAAGGGAATATCATTTTTTTTCCATATATAACTACTCTGTTTAATATTTTGTCACATTTCACTGTTTTGCCCAAGAAAGTTGATCTGGGTTTGGGGATACATATATTTTCTTTTTTATTATTATTATTAATTTAGTTTGTTTATTTTTCATTTCAATGAACATCTACAGAGATTTTGGAATTCCATCATTTTTTGAGGAAGATCAGAAAAGACTCTGAACAAGAAAGATGTCACGGCAACTGTAATAGTGCGCGTAAGCAGAGGAGAGATAGTTAGATGGCACAGAATCAGGCAAGATTTCTTTTGTTCACCGTGTTAGAGTTGCCTCAAGGACATAGGATGCTAACACCTTTAATTCATATCAAACACTCTTAGAAAAACTGGTAGTGCTGTGTCTGGGAAGGAAAAAGAACAGAAGGATGTGTTTTAACTCTCATAAAAGGCACGAAGAGTATTTTCATTAGCACGGACCAACATTGATCCAACAGGTCTAGAATAGACAGAAGGGAAATGCTTCATTTAAATGTAAGAAACTGTCTGACATGAGTCCAGAATGAAGGCAGCATAGTGGAGTGGACTTGGTGGGAGGAATTGTAGAACAATGAAAGAATCTTTCTTTTTCTTTTCAAAGAGAAGAATGAACTGGAGGGGAGGAGTGGGCAGGGAGAAAAGTGTAACAATGAGTTAATGGAAATCCAAAATCGCTGTAAATTTTCCTTAATAATAATAATAAAATTTAAAAAATGTCTTGTAATGATAAGCAGAGTGGTGGTGGTTGTTATGTGCCAACAAGTTGACTATATGACTCATAGCAATTCTGTGCACAATAACTGAATCCTGCCCTATCCTGAGCTAATATTACTGTCTCCAATATACCTGTCCTTATTACCACAGTCACTGTGTCAATCCATCTCCTCCAGGGGCTTCCTCTCCTGAGACCTGATTTCTTTCAGTTTGGATTTTATTTTCCAAAATGTTGTATCTCATATTTCTTTTCTGAAAAAACACACGTAGCAGTTAAGTGAAGGGAAAATTCTACCATCTGTATACTCTATAACTGCTCATGCCGGAATAGAGGTTTGACCTGGTAATTTCAGCAGAACTTTGCATCAACTTCAGTGCTGTGTCCACTATCCAAATCACTACTACTAAAAGACAAATGGAGAGAAAGAAGTGGTTAGCAACATGATTTGAGTGAAAGTCCATTGTCCCAAACTCTATTATTTCTATGATTATTGCTATCAACTTGCCTTTTCCCTCAGATTTCGGAAAAAAAAGTTCTCAAATTTTCCCTCTATTTCACTGACTTCTTTTCCATTTATGTCAAATCTGATTTAACACTCTCCAGTTTGTATTCAGACTCCTTTATGACAGTACAACCTCTTTGCATATTCCAAGTGTTCTCTTTTATTCAGTCTGTTTTGATTGACTGTATGAGCTAATATTTGTTGACAACACATTATGTGCCAGTCCTGTTACCTGGTTATAAATAACATACATTATATTACTAATGTCTCATTGCATCTCTTACCAGTGTATTATCAGGTCAGAACATAGTCTCTTAGAGCCTTTTTTTTCCCTTTCCCTTTTATAGTGATTGTTTAGAAAATTAGAATGCATTGTTTTTTACAGAAGATTCTTCCCATTTCCTTCACCTCCCCCTATCAAATTGTGCAAACCTATGATTAAGCCCCTCCTCACCCCGCCCATCCTCACCCCTCTGCGTCCACCATCCCCCACCCCCTTGAATACTCATACTCATTCTACAATAACGGTTTTATACAGTATTTGTCCCTGTGGGACTTAGTTCATTCAAAATAATGCTTTCCAGTCACTCCCAAGTTAACAACCTTTATTTTTCTAAAGTCATATTCCTACAAACTGTTGTTGTTGTTGTAGTTATGTGCCGTCGAGTCCTTTGCAACTCATAGCGACCCTGTGTACAACAGCCCTAAACCCTGCTCTATCCTGTGCCAATTACATTGCCTCTGACACACCCATCCCAATTACCCCAGTCACTGAATAAATCCACCTCACAGAGAGTGTTCCCCTCCTTCGCTCTCCCGCCACCCTACCAAGCATGATGTCCCTCTCCAAGGACCTGTCTCTCCTTACAAAATGTCTAAAGTATGTCAGA
>NW_006399826.1:12294636-12295431 GCF_000299155.1 Elephantulus edwardii | reverse complement strand
GTGCGGTTGGCGCAGGATAGAGCGGGGTTTAGGGCTGTTGTGCATAGGGTCGCTATGAGTCGCAAACGACTCGACGGCACATAACAACAACAACATGACTGATTGAGTGATATATTAAAAAAATAAAAAAAAAGGAAAGGAAAGGAAAGGAAGGGAAAGGAAGGAAGGAAGGAAGGAAGGAAGGAAGGAAGGAAGGAAGGAAGGAAGGAGAGAGAGAGAGAGAGAGAGAGAGAGAGAAAGAGAAAGTCAACAACTCAACTTATTGGCAATTAATTGGGATCTACTTATAGGTGATACTCCAGTGAAGTTCTGGAGACTGTAAATTGTGTTGGAAGAGATTGTCCATCTTTCCTCATGGAGTTGTCTAGCTATACCAGATCTCACTATTATGTATATTGATTTTTAAAAGTTGCAATTTTTTTTATTGCCTGTTTATACAACATTGGGATCTGGGCCCCAAACCATGGCAAATATAAAGTAGAACCTGGACTTCTATCTCAAATAATTTACAATTTAGTACGTAATAAAATTCTAAATGTCAATTAGGGAATTCCAGGGTGCACTGCATGTTGGTTTGCTTTGCTGAAACACCTGTAGCTCCAATCATCAACTGCTTTATAGGAGAAAGACATCCTCCTCTCATAAAGAATTACATCTTTGGAAACCCAACAAAGGGTTTCAGTGAGTTGAAATTGACGATCAGGTCATTGACAGTGGGTTTGCCTGTTTGCTTGCCTTTTGTTAAATAAATAACAAGTTAATGATTTTTTTTAGGGTTTTTTTTTCTATAATTAT
>NW_006399826.1:12289613-12293281 GCF_000299155.1 Elephantulus edwardii | reverse complement strand
CAGTCAAATGCCTTTGCATAATCAATGAAACACAGATAGACATTCTTCTGGTATTCCCTGCTTTCAACTAAGATCCATCTAACATCAGCAACAATATCCCTAGTACCACCACCCCTTCTAAACCCAGCCTTTACGAATGTATATGTTCACTTTTAAAATAAGAAAGAACAAATTAAAAGCCTGGAGTTCTATGTTACTTTTTTGTCATCATGACAGTATTTCTTTTGTCTTATATTGCCGTGTTTTTCAGAAGTTTCATTTCTTGTTATACAACCTTAGATAGGTGTATCTATGCGAGCCTCACATTTTACTAGCTTATTTTTCCCCATTTTTAATTCTCTGAGAGAATTTTTTTTAATGTCTTTCAAGTATTTGGCAGTTCTCTTCCTAGAGATTGTAGTTTTTGGATTTTCTTGGTAACAATTTCAGCTTGCTTGGCTATAAAATTTACATTCTTGGAACCAGTAGGCAAGAAATCAAAAGATGAATTGTACTGGGGAAATCTGCTGTCAGAGTCTTCTCCAAAGTGCTAAGGAGCAATGATGTCAGTCTAGAGACTATGGTGCACTTGATTGTGCTTATGTAAAACCTATACTTGGATCTGGAGGCAGTTGTAAGAACAGAGCAAAGAAACACTTCATGGTTCAAAATTGGGAAGGGTGTGCATCAATGATGTGTCTTATCTCCATATCTGGGAGGCTGGGCTCTATCAGGAGAAGTGTGGCATCAGGATTGGAGGTAGACTCATCAACAGTCTGTGTTAATGTGGATGACACAATCATGCTTGCTGAAACTGAGGAGGACCTGAATTGCTTGCTGTGGAGAGTCAAGGACTGCAGCCTTTAATACAGATTGAAGCTCAACATCAAGAAAACAAAGATTCTCACCATGGGAGCATCAGGGTGGTTGGTGAAGAGATTGAGATTGTTCACAGCTTTAGTTTGCTTGGCTCCACAGTCAACATTCATGGCACCAGCAGCCAGGAAATTAAAAGATATATTGCGATAGGAAAGTCTGCTCTTAGGGACCTCTCCAGAGTACTGAAGAGCAATGATGTCACTCTGGAGACGAAGGTGTGCCTGTTACAGGCCATCGTCTTTGCAATCAGCTGCTATGCATCAGAGAGCTGGACAATGACTAGAGATGATAAAGGAATTGATGCTTTTAAGTTGTGGTGCTAGAGAAAAGTATTGAATATACTATGGACTACTAAGAGAAAAAACAGGTTCATCCTGGAGAGGGTTAAACTGGGCTAATCCTTGAAGGTTAGGATTCTGAAGCTTAGTCCAACATACTTTGGACATGTTCCAAGGTGCGATCAGTCCTTGATAGGAACGTCAGGCTTGGGAGGGTGGAGGGACAGCTCAGGAAAGAAAGACACTCGATGAGATAGATTGATTCAGTCACTGGAGTAATTGGGATAGGTGTGTCAGAGACAATAAGACTGGCACAGGAGAAAGCAGGGTTTAGAGCTGTTGTATACAGAGTCACTA
This sequence comes from Elephantulus edwardii, assembly GCF_000299155.1. Taxonomy (NCBI): domain Eukaryota; kingdom Metazoa; phylum Chordata; class Mammalia; order Macroscelidea; family Macroscelididae; genus Elephantulus; species Elephantulus edwardii. The sequence goes on along the minus strand of NW_006399826.1, from coordinate 12,291,788 downwards.
TGCATGAGTCAGTCGCAGACGACTCAATAGCACATAACAACAACAACATACATATAGTACAGAATAGGTAAAAGTTAAGATGCATTGTTCACAGGGTCACTCTGAGTCACACTCGATGACACCTAACAACAACAACAAACCTCAAATCCTGACACACTGTCATTTACAAATAGCAAAAGAAATGGGTGAGTGGCAGGGAAAGTCATCTTCCAACCATCTGAAATAGCACTCACCCAGGATGTGGAATAATCCTGGTATGTGTTGGTTGCCGAGAATGCTATCTAAGCCAGTGAAAAGGACAAAGAGTACATGTGTACATATGTTTCTTTTCAAAATAACATACTTGGTAGATTTTATAGAGGAGAATACAGAAATATCTTGTGTGTGTGTGTATGTGTGTACATCTGTATATCTAGGTTACCTATTAAATCTTATCTGTCTTCACTGTAATTACTATTTTATTGTCTACATCTTCATAAAGATTTTAGCTGGCATTTTGGAAAAGATATATGTAAGATCTTTGCTAGAAATCATTGCAAACCATTCACTTCACATTCTTACTTATCTTTGCAATCCTGACAAGTTGTAGTGGTAAATTGAGAAAAAAAAATCCACAGGGTCAACAAAATATATCCCAAAAAATAAGTATTAGAGAAAAAGACATATGGTTGTAGACATAAAGAATTGAATTTATACAGTCCACAAAAGAGAGGTTTCCCAGGGAAATTTTATATGACATGACCTATAAATATCCTCAAGGTAACAAAATAAACAAAGCAAATTATTTACAGTCACAAAAGATAATAGGACATGAATTGTTCTCCAAGAGGGGTAAAGTTTACAAAGGGTTATAAAAAGAGAAGGTTTTAGTGCAAAGAAAACTCATGTAATAAAACTTACACACAAAAGTCAGGATTCATCCCTGACATGAAGCTTTAAAATACAGTTTAAGAAACTTGCCAGAATGAGCAAGAATATCTGTATCTCATGAAAATTTAGATGATAATTAGAAACTCATTGTTTAAAAAGATTGAGGTCATCTTGGTGTTTTCATTTCTCCACCTTCATAATTTTTGATGAGTTATATTAATTAAAACATTAAAGATTTCATGCTAATATTGGGTCCAACAAATTTTAAAACTTATTTACCATATTTTCTGTAATGATTTCAAACTCTGCCCTCTAAAAATGAAGTGACCTATCCTATCATTTAAACTTTTTAAATGCAAAAGTGTATATTTTTGTGCCTAACTCATCTACGCATTCCTTATTTTTCATGATGGAATCTTTATTCTCACTTTTCTACTCAAATTGTTTTGTGTTCACTAATGACCTCTCACCTCCCAAATGGAAAGACATACAGTAATTTATATTCCTACTTTACACATCTGAAGGCTTATTTAGTATTGAGCAATTTTTCTTTTTGAAAGTTCAACTTGCTTGATGTCTGACTTTGCTAAAAGTCTCGATATGCGTCTTTATCCACTCAACAATACGAATATAAATGTCATAGGGTTTTATTATACTAAGATTCAGTAAGCAAATGCTTAAAATGTTTAGCAAAATATGTTGCACAGAGAACTCAATAAATATTCACTTGGTCAATTAGAGTCAACCTGTAAAGGTGCCCTTTCTTTTCTTTTCTTTCTAACAATTTTGCTGCAGAGCAGTTAATCTATTCTTGTGTGTTTGGTTATCACTGGTTTTAGGGCGAGATTTAACAGGAACAATAACAATTGAAGAGATTTTCTAGGTCATAATGCATATATCTCAGTCTTACTTCAGAGCTCCAAACTTATTCTTTGAGACTTCTTTTTATATGTATTTAATCAAATACTCTAAAATTCCTCAATTTTACTATTTTTCCCATTATCGTTGTTGTGTACTATCGAGTCGGAACGGATTCATCGCTGACCCTCTGGTGGGTTTTCAGAAGCATGGGAGGAAATTGTCCATCCTTCTCCTGATAAGCAGCTGGGAGACTTGAACCACACGCTTTCAGGATTATAGTGCAGATTCTTACCATAGGCCACCAGAGTTCCCTCTACCATTGTTGTTGCTGTTGTTGTTGTTATGTGCCATCGAGTGGCTTGTGACTCATAGCGACCCTATGTACAACAGCCCTAAACTCCGTCCTGTGCCAATCACACTGTCTCTGACACTCCCATCCCGATT